>NW_011483181.1:34496-43304 GCF_000754665.1 Bison bison bison
TTTCCTTTTGTGACTATATCGGGATATTTCTACTCTATATAATTTCTGGGGGAAAATTTGTATCATTATCCTAAAAAAATTAATTAGTACATTTTGACATACATCTTTAGAAATAACAAAATTGTTTGATAGAAAAGTTTGTCTTGAAACACCTGTAGTTATTTTCCTATTTATTAAAATATTTTAAAGAAATATTTAGCCCTTAATAAGAATATTAGTCATAGTATCTTTCTCCCTTTTTCCTTCTCACAGCCAAAATAACAAAAATACTTAAATTGCTGGTGCTTTTGAAAATAAAATAAATGTCTTCATGATATAAGTGAAAGTACCTGTAATAAAAAGACAGTGATGGGACTTCCTTTGTGGCCCAGTGGTTAAGAATCTGCCTGCCAATGCAGGGAACATGGGTCTGATCCCTGGTCTGGGAAGATCCCACATGCCACTGAGCAACTAAGCCTGTGCACCACAACTACTGACCCAGGCCTCTAGAGCCTTCGAGTTACAGATACTGAAGCCTGTGTGCCTAGAGCCTGTGCTCCACAGCAAGAGACCAGTCCCCACTCAGGACAACTGGAGAGAAGCCAAGCACAGCAATGAAGACCCAGCACAGACAAAGACAAATAAATAAAAATTAAAACAAAAAATTAAAGATAGTGATAAATTGAAAACATGCTTGCAACCCACAACAAAAACATTCATTTTTGTGAGAAGAATTTATAGGGATCCAAATAAAGAGTACAAGTGGATACATTAGCTATGAAAAACTTAATTTTGTTTATATGATTAAATCTAAGGCTTTGTTTCTTCTAGGGAAATCTGGGGACTCAGGAAGAGTAGAAATGGGTGGAGACTGTACTAGGGGTGGGGTAGGCACACAGTAAGACCTTTAGCGAAACCCTTAGACTAGGGTTAGAGATCATGCTCCACCAACAGGAAACCCGTCAGCAGTCCTTGCCAGAGTGTGGTGAATGTGGGACAGAGGCCTTCTCCATGTGCTATCCAGGCTCTCAGGCCTCAGGGAAGGTGGGTGAGATGGGGGCCCAGCACAGTTTGGGGACGGTGTCCAACAGAGACCCAGAGCCCTCGCCCCATGGGCCCACAGGCCAAATCCAGGCTACAAAGCAGCGGAAGTGAAAGTGAAAGTCACTCAGTCGTGTCTGACTCTTTGCAACCCCATGGACTACACAGTCCATGACTTTCTCCAGGCCAGAATACTGGAGTGGGTAGCCTTTCCCTTGTCCAGGGGATCTTCCCAACAGAAAGCAGTGAATCTCTCCCCAGTCCCCACCTCCATGACCTATAAGTTGCAGAGGTCAATATGTGCATGGTTCCCGGTGCCCTGGGCAGCTGGAGGACATGACCCTGGCTATTAAAGTAAGAGTTCACCAGCTTCTGTCTCTCCATTCACGTTTCCACACTTGGTCCAGTGTTGATCAGTTGTCCACCCCCAGGAGATGGCAGGAAGTTAGGTTGGTATGCAAGGATCTTACACATCACTACTTCAGGCTCGCCTCTGTTGTTGGGACCTCTCTCAAAGAAGGTAATTGTTGCAAACTGGGAATTAACCCAACTGGTATTTGCTACAAGTGCATCTCTCCAGTTTAAATGAAAATCCTGAGGCCCGGCTGGGTCTTGGGCGCCAGGCTCCCTCAGAGATGAAGGTTGGGTGGGGTCTGGGACCTTGCTCTGAGGCTGCTGCCAGCTGAGACCTGCCCCCTCAGCTAGGGCTGGGCACTGCTTGGAGGCCCCAGACTGGGTGTTGGATGGATGCTTCCCCCCACTGCTGACAGGATAACTGGCCAGCCCAGGACCCCCTCCTCCTGGCCTGGCCTGGACCCCAGTGGTAGAGCATGGTACCTGGGACCTGATGCTTTCTTATCAGAACTGAGAATAGCATTTGTTTTATTGGAGGTTTACAGGAACATTAGGGCTTCCCTTATAGCTCTGTCAGTAAAGACTCTGTCTGCAGTGCAGGAGACCTGGGTTTGGTTCCTGGGTTGGGAGGATCCCCTGAAGAAGGAAATGGCAACCCACTCCAGTATTCTTGCCTGGAGAATCCCATGGATAGAGGAGCCCGGCAGGCTACAGTCCATGGGGTCGCAAGAGTCGGACATGACTTAGTGACTAAACCACCACTACCACCACAGGAACATTGTGACCTGACCATGACCTGACCTCAAGTACAAAGACTCTGACAGAAGTAACCAGGCCACTTCCTCAGTTTCTTAGAAAAGTGCTTTGCTGAAAGCTTTCTGGGTGCTCAGCTTTTTTTGTTTGTCTTTTCTCCTTGTGTGGCCCTGCAGTAAGGCATTCTCTGCTCCAGACTCCTGATTCTTGGTGTTGTTTGGCCTCACTGTGTGTTAGGAACACTAACTTGTGATCAGTACCAAGATGATATTCTAATCAAGAGTAGAATCTCTTTTTTTTTTTTCTCAATGTGCTATTTTTGTCCCTCCTCACCATGAAATATTCACTATCAACTATATTTAGGGATAGAACATGTTCACTCATATAAATTATTTTCTTAATCAGAGAGGAATCTGAGAGCCTGAGATTCAATTTTTGAAATAAAATGTTTACTCTGACAAGCCAAACTTGTCCATAGAATCACAGTAGCAGTTGGACAGTGGCAATTGGACTCATCCTGTGCAGAGTCCAGTTAATTCTGAATGTTCTGTGAAGTGTTGTTGCCACGGTAATGTGGTAATACACATTCTACATTCTGTACCAAGTTTGCCAGTTTACTAACTGAGAGGTTCACATACGGTGGCAAGGGAGAAGGGCTCAAAATGGGTAACCTGCACTGTTTCTCTGGAGGTAGGTTCCCATTGATCCTCTGAAGGCTTTTCCTTCAAATGAGCTGGTTAACTTTTACTGATGAAAAATAAATAAATAAATAATAAAAAAAAAAAAAAAAACTTTTACTGATGAGTTTTCCTCATCTTTTTTTTTCTTTTCCATCAGTAATTTATCTACAGAGTTATAAATGTTTTATAGTTGTTTTTTTATTCCTTAAATTATGTTTTGATTCTCCTGTCAGCTGGCTCCCTTAAATATCTTCCTAAATTTCCAATTTCCCAATGCCAGTTTTGTACACATTCTTACCAGAGAACAGATGGAAAGAACTAACACAGGAGAACCATGATGTCTCCCTAACATCAGACATTACAGTAAAAGGCAATCGCATCTCAACTCTTCTCAATGTTGCTCCCCAAATCTGCAAACACCAGCAGTGTAAATCCAGAGACTTAAAAAGGAAAGAAATTGGGATTTACTGGTGGGATTCCCATGGGTTGATGTGGGCTGGATCATTGTTTGGCTGTTGCCAAGGAGTTTAGTGAGATGGCGTAGTGCTGTTGGGTTAGTAGGATGAACATTTGGTCATGGAGGGAAGGAGAGTCTGTCTGCTGATCCTCAAGGAGAATCTAGGGTTACAGTCTCCAGGCTGTGACGATGGAGATGATTTTCAAAAAGAATATGGGGCTCTGTTGTCTTCCACTACAAGGTCTAGAGCATGATGGGGAGTTGATAGAGTCAGAATTTTAGTGGGGAAAGATTGAACTCCTGTCCATTCTTAGCTAGCACTTGGTCCAGGCTGCTCAAATAAGTGCTCAGATCAGCTGTGAAACTTTGAGCATCTCAGACTTAATTAAGCCACCAAAGGCCAGCACAGATGGCCACCTCCCCAGTTAATTCACGTTAACTGTTCATCCAGACTTGGTCAGTTGAAAGGAAGCTAATTCTTGTTGGAACCATCTTGTGGTCTTTGATTTAGAAGTTTCTGAGTTCTGAGCCAACTTGGTGGCCAAACAGACCACTGGTCACTTAGCAAGGTTAACTGGGCTTTGGGAAGGCTGCTTGTGAGATGGCTGAGTGTGTGAAGAGGCTTTGGAAGATGGAAAGATTTGGAATCCTATGGTCTTTCTGAGGGGCTTTGCTCAGAAAAAAACTTGTATTTTGGATCAGGAACTGAAATACAGAGACAAGTGGTAGAAGGAGGATTTAAACTCTTTTTAAGGCTGAGGCATCTTCTCCAGGGCATAAGCTCTCATCCACATAAAACTAGGGGCAGGATAATTTGAGTGGGGGTAGGGTTGAGGTCCTGGTTGAGGGGTTTCAGCACAGGTCTCAGGGGTGCAGGCATCTGTGTCCTCAGATAACCATCTACAATCCTGTCCCAGATTCACTATTTATCATTGTGTGACTCTTGGAAAGTCACTTCATCTCTCTAAATTTCAACACCTTCTAATGTAACATATGGATTACAGCATCCACTTTGTCCGCCCTTCCTCTTGAACAGGGCTGAGTGTCAGAAGAGGTGATAATAGATACTGTCTCTGAGCTATAAAGCCTTGTTTTCTGTGAAAAAGCTGAAGAATAATCTTCCATCCCTGCTTATTGGAGCCATCAAAATGCCCTCTCTGCTTTAAACTACTGCTAAAGATCCACCTTATTCTTCCCATCATTCAAGGTTGGACACTTACAGGGCAATTATGAACCGCCAGTCCTTTACTTTTCTATTTATTTATTTATCTGTTTATTTACTTGGTTGCATTGGGTCTTAGTTGTGGCACATAGGATCTTCATCACATCATGCAGATCTTTCACTGCAGGGCACTGACTCTCTAGTTGTGGTGCTTGGGCTCAGTAGTTGCAACATGTAGGCTTAGTTGCTCCAAGGCATGTGGGACAGGAGTTTGCCAACCAGAAATCAAACCCTGTCTCCTGCACTGTGAGGCAGATTCTTAACCACTGGACTTCCAGGGAATCCCTTCTTTATTTTTCTAATACTTTACCTGTATTTAATCATTCTTGGCCTCATAATACTAAAAATAGGCCATATTAACATTTCTCCCACTCAGGACAGAGAACTGAGGCAAAGAGGGATCCAAACATCTTTCCCAAGTACCTACTTCTCCTAAACAGGATCTGAATCCAGTCCATCAGGCATGGTCACCATGCTCTGCTGAGCTGCTAGGTTTCAGTTAAATAGAGATATTTGCACACACAGCCAGTCTGATGGGTGTTTTCAGTGCACATCAAACCAGAGATCTTCCTAAGTCCACCTTGGATTCAGGAGGCCCTGCTAGGCATCTGGTGAGGAAGGGGATCAGAGGATTGAATTGTGGATCAATTATTATTAGTTCCCGGGTGGTCCTCTGCCAGGAAGATGTCGACAGCTCTCACCATTGTAATCATTTCATAGGATGTTTCGTCCAGAAGGCGAAACGAAACATCCCTCAGAAGTCAAGAATATCAGTGACCAGCTGGGTGAAGAGAGTTCGTTGTTGGCCACGTAATAGGGTGCACCCTATAACTGACCCAATTGAAGGTTCCGTGGAATTTTTCTCATTAAGTTCATTCAAGAATAAATATTGTAGCATGTTCAGTGCCTCATATTTAAGAAAAAACTGAAATATTAAGCATTGTTCTTCTTTTGTTTCATGTGTCAAATTGAAATTTACTATATTAGTTGGTACTGTTTTAACTATAGGACTAAAATGCATTTTAAATTCAACATCTGGTTCATGTTTAAGAGTGAAGATAGTCTCTACCCATGGTTTGGACACTAGCTAATTTTTTAACATTAGCTGTGATATGTTCCTCCCTGAAGCCATGTTTCAAGATTTCTTTAAATTGTTAGACTTTATTTAGAACAGAATTGCACTAACATAAAAGTTGTACAGATAGTGGAGAAAAATCATATATCCTATCACTTCAGTTTCAACTATCATAAGTTACTCACATATATGTGTGGTACATTTACTACAATTAGTGAGATAATATATATTTTAGTAATTAAAAGTCCTTAATTAACCTTAGATTCACACTTTGCATTGTTACATTCATGATATTTTAAATATGCACAATATTATTTATCACCATTAAGGTACCATACAGAAATCTGTACACTAATGTTCCCAGTATTATTGAGCATTGAGTATTATTAGTACTCAAATTTTAGCAACAACCCAAAGACCATCATGTGATGAATAGATAAATGAAAAATGATATATACTCAGAATGGAACATTATTCAGCCATAAATATGAATAAAGAATTGAAATATGCTACAAAATGGAAGGCCCAAATAATACAAAAATGTATTATGGTTAGTGAAATAAGGCAGGCACAGAAAGACAAATATTGTATTATTCCATTGGTTTAAGGTACATAGAATAGGCTAACTCACAGAAGCTGGTTATAGAAATTACCAAAGCCAGGAGGCAAATGGGAAGGTGGATTATGACTTAATGGGTACAGAGGCTATATTGGATCTGATGAAACAGATTTCAATGTAGATGGTTTTGATAGGTACACAGCATTGTGAATATAAAAACTGTTACGGAACTTTTTAATTCTGAAAAGAATTGCCAGTCTAGGTTTGATGCATGATACAGGATGCTTGGGGATGGTGCACTGGGATGACCCAGAGGGATGGTATGGGGAGGGAGGTGGGAGGGGGGGTCAGGATGGGGAACACGTGTACACCCATGGTGGATTCATGTTGATGTATGGCAAAACCAATACAATATTGTAAAGTAATTAGCCTCCAGTTAAAATAAATAAATTTATATTAGAAAAAAAGCTGAAAAGGAAAAAAAAAAGTTATGAAAGGAATAAATACAATGTATCTTTGATCACAATGCTCAGCTGCTAAGTTGTATCTGACTGTTTGTGAGCCCATGGATAGCAGCACACCAGACTTCCTTGCCCTTCACTATCTCCTGGAGTTTGCTCAAATTCATGTCCACTGAGTTGATGATGCCATCCAACCATCTCTTTCTTCCCCTGCCCTCTTTTCCTCCTGCCTTCAGTTTTCCCACCATCAGGGGCTTTTCCAGTGAGTTTGACTTTCACATCAGATGGCCAAAGTATTGAAGCTTTAGTATCAGTCCTTCCAATGAATATTCAGGGTTGATTTCCTTTAAGATTCATTGGTTTGATCTCCTTGCAGTCCAAGGGACTCTCAAGACTCTCTACAGCACCACTGTTGTAAGCATCAGTTCTTTGGCACTTGGCCTTGTTTATGGTCCAACTCTTATAATTGTACATGGCTACTGTTTCCCTTTTTCAGACTGACAATTTCAAGTCAATCAGGGTCCCCTTAAGTAAAACGTTAAAGGCTGTATGACTCATTTCTGAAATATTCATCTCCTTAGCCTTTCTCCACCCACCAGGAAGGTTGTCCAACAGATTCCAGCCCACACTTATTTAGCACCCACGTCCATACACGCCCCCCATGTGTCCACATTAACAAGGTCTTCCTGATCAGCATCACAGATGTCCTGACAATCCCTCTATGTCCTCCTAGAGCTCCCTGAGGACCAGAGAGAGGAGCTATCCAATTCAAAGTTGGAGGAAGCAGCTCTGCCCACCTCTGTGGTAAGTACCCCTTATTTTTCTGGGATAAAAGTGTTGCTTCATGGGTTTACTTTTTACCTGAATTCAGATAAAGTTTCAAAATATTCAAAACAGCTGATATACACAGTTTTTAAATCGATGGATGAATATTGAATCTTACCCAGCAGATAACTTATTGAAAAGGATATTTTTCAAAAACGACAATGTATATTAAGAACTGTAGTCAGGAGAAATTTCCTCAGCCAAATATGTTCCTTTTTGAAAAAAAAAAAAAAAAGGTTGTAATTGCTGGTCAAAATTGGCTGGATAGATCTTCCAGGAAAAGCTCCAGCCTTTTCCACAGGCATCCTCTATGTTTTGTTTTGAGGCTGTGGACTCAACAACACTTTCCCAATTGGTTTTCTGAGAACAAAACAAGAATGAAAGATCTGAATGTGCAGTACTCAAGATGCTGACTCCCTCACACTCTTTTCTTCTCTCTACTCACAGGCATGCGAACCAGCCTATGAGCATGGGCCATTCCTCTGTTGAGGAAAAATCTAACTGATGAAGGTGGGGCTCTCTTGCTGACTCTGATTGGAGAGGTGCCCTGATGCTGGATTCCTACAGGGATGAGGGCTGAGGGTACAGAAAAGAGACTGATCTCAAGGAAAGAGCAATGTCTGTATTCAGTGGTCCCTGGGAACAACTACATCATCTAGATTCTGTGGATTTGTATGAAGCAGGATTTGAGACCCAAGTGTGGGCTCATGTGGTGTGATTTTGAAGCTCTGTGTGTGTTTCCTCAGGAGATGTTTCCCTCTTACACAGCTCAAGTCAACTAGAAACTTTCTAAACACTTATCACCACAGCAACTGGCCATACATTACCTGATTCTTTCTTCAACTGAGTCATTCCTCAAGTTTGGTTAATATGCATTTTCCTCAGATGGAGATGGTGCTGAGAAAAATGGCCCAAGCTCTTCATCTCCTAAGTGGAAAAGCCAAACTGAGAACCTGGGGGTGGTCTCAGTGTGACTGCTCTGGACCCCTGACCTGCACTGATCACTCAGCCTTGAAATCCTAGTCACAGAGCAAGGGGGTCCCTGCATCTATGTTTATGCCTGGAGGTACTAGCAGCTCCATAGATCCAGACCATGCTTATCATTTTAAGGTGGACTCAGTGGTCATGGAACCCAGGGCAAGCATAGGTGTATTAAGAGCCAACTTTGGCACAATCATTAGTGTGAAAGGCACCTCAATACTAGCATCCTTCTGGTCAACTCACAGATTCTGAGAGTTGTGTGGCCTTATTAGACAATGTAGATCATATTTGTTGGTGCTAGTGTCATTGCTTAAACAAGCAAAAATGCACATTATCATCAGGGAGATATCTCTGATGTATAGAACAGTCTTATGGACTCTGTGGGAGAGGAAGAGGGTGGGAAGATTTGGGAGAATGGCAT
>NW_011483181.1:43592-45560 GCF_000754665.1 Bison bison bison
ATAAAATTAGAAAAAAAACACACAAAAAAATAAATAAAATAAAATAAGCCTTACATTGATTAAACCCTGTAGGACACACTCAAGGGAAGGTGTCAAATAGATCTCACAGTGTAACTTGATAGTTAAGATAGTGACTATGATTTGTGTTGTAAATCTCCTGCACAGCCTAGTCACAGACAGTCAGTATTCACCTCATGGTATCTCTCCATAATAAGCTGTCCCCAAAATGTATCACTTCTGTGAGTGTGGACAGCCACAGTGTCCATGACTCAGTGGGCAGAAAAATATTGTTTGGAAAATGAAGACTGAAAAAATAATCTCATGATTGATTATAGCTATTTGGAAAAATAGGATTGAATTCAGTCATCTAAAAAATTTGCTTTTAATTAAGAAGAAATTCTGATGGAAGACTTGATAAAGTATAATAGCTGTAACTGTGGATCCTGGGGAGGCAGTGATCTAGGAAGAAATCCAGGAGACAAGGGCAGTTTAGCAGAAGCTCTAAACAGGCAGGAGAGTCATGGGTCTCTTTCATTGAAAGCTGGCATGCACTTTAGTGGTTTTTTTCCCCATCGTTAATGCAGTTAATGCAGCTTATGCATCCTCTTCATCCAGCTAAGAGGATGATTCAACAGCAGCTCAGTCCATAGTTACTAACCTCCCCCATGCATACACTCCATCTCATGTCTCCATCAAAAAAAGAAAAAAGAAAAAACCCTGAGTGATGGGTGAGCAGCCTCACTAGTGTCCTAACAGTTACTCTGCATCCCTCCAGATCCCGAGGATGACCTGATGGAGGAACTGCCCCACGCTTGGGCTGAGGAACAGCCTCTGAGTACCCTGAAGGTAAGCTCACCTCTTTATCAGGGGTAAGACTATTGCTTCACTTCTTTATTTTTTATTCAGTAGAATACAGTTATAGTAATCTGACAATGTTCATTACCACAGAGGTATGCAAGTCTTTGGGGAAATATTGAGGATAAATCTATTATCAACAGAGACTTGATTCAAAATGACATTAAAAAAAGACAGCATCAGTTACTACTGTAGGTACTTTGATCAGTGGAAATTTTTCCTCATCGATAAATAAATTTGTAATTGATGGTCAAATTGAAACTGAGAGATCCCACATGAAACAGTCTAGAATTCGCAACAGGGGGGCCTCTCTGTTTTCATATGGGGCCAAGGATTAAAGAGTTTTGGCTATCTGAGGACAGAACTCCGATAACAGAAGGCCTAGTTCAAAGAACACAGGATGTTGACACCCTCACTCTTTTCTTCTGTCTAATCACAGGAATCTGGAGCAGCCTATGAACACGGTAAATATTCAGGGATCAACCCTCTGCTGAGGAACAATCTAACTGAGGAAGGTGGGGTTCTCTGGCTGGCTCTGGCTGGAGAGGCGATCTGATGCTGGATTCCTACAGGGGGTGAGGTCTTGAGGTGCAGAAAAGGGACTGATCTCCCAGGAAAGAACAATGTCTGTGTTCTATATGGTCTCTGGAAAGAGCTACATCATTTAGATGCTGTAGGTTTGTGTGAATCAGGTTTGGGGGCCCATGTGGTGTGATTCTGAAGCTCTGTGTGTGTGTGTGTGTGTGTGTGTATGTGTGTGTATGTGTGTTTCCTTAGATGTTTCCTTCTTACGCAGCACAAGTCAACTGTGAGCTTTCTAAACACTTCTCATTGCCACTGCACATTGACGATACACTACCTGATTTTTTTCTCAATTCATCCATTCCTCAAGTTTGCTTAATATTCATTTTCTTCAGATGGAGATGGTGCTGAGAAAAAATGGCCCAAGTTCTTGACCTCCTATGTTTAAAAGCCAAACCTAGGGGAGGAGCCAAGATGGCGGAGGAGTAGGACGGGGAGAACACTTTCTCCCCCACAAATTCAGCAAAAGAGCATTTAAACGTCAAGTAAATTCCACAAAACAACTTCTGAATGCCGGCAGAGGACATCAGG
>NW_011483181.1:46190-46732 GCF_000754665.1 Bison bison bison
TGGGATACCTACCACGCGAAAAGCCAGCCCTAACCTAAGACCGCCAGGCCCGCGCACGAAACAAAGGACTGAACAGAGATAGCCGGCTGCAGACCTTCCCCCTCCGGTGACAGGCAGCCAGAGCCGGAAGGGGGCAATCGCAGCCCCAGAGAGACATTATCTATAAAATTGTAAGCAGGCTTCTTTGCTAACTAAAACTTCTTGGGGGTCTGGACGGTCAACATCTGCCTGAGAAGGTGCGCCGGTTTTACATCCAGATAACCGAGTGGCGGGAAGGCGATAAGTCGCAGCATTGGCGCTCGCCTGGGAAGAGCAAATTGGCGCTCGGACCTGGGAAGAGCACAAAACGCAGGCCCAACTGAGTCTGCGCCTCTGAGGACTACCCGAGTGCATGAACCTGAGCGGCTTGGACCTGGGAGGTGCATACAGCCCAGGGCCAGCCTCGGATTGTTCCCGGCGGAACAACCTAGAGTCCGAGCAGTGTGGACAGGGAGGCTACACGCGCCGTGAGCGGGGG
Organism: Bison bison bison; assembly: GCF_000754665.1. Taxonomy (NCBI): domain Eukaryota; kingdom Metazoa; phylum Chordata; class Mammalia; order Artiodactyla; family Bovidae; genus Bison; species Bison bison. Next base: position 46,708 of record NW_011483181.1, read on the forward strand.
CAGACCCAGGGTGGCTGAGGCACTG
>NW_011483182.1:0-622 GCF_000754665.1 Bison bison bison
CCTATGCACATTCTTGAGTACAGTCCTGACTGCAGTAGAAGTGGTGAGTCATAAAGGGACAGACAACAACCAAGATGTCCCTTCTGAGTGTCACCACACTAGTATATGTGATAGCAAAAGAGGTTGTGGAGGGTTGGCCAGGGAGGAAAGAGTGATTTCTGTCCTCAAGCTACTAGGGCCAGTCCTTCCAGTTCATTTCCACAGCTTCCACCAAAGAAATACCTAAGGAGTTTAGACAGAAGCCATCAGAGAGCTTTCTCTGGTCTGCTAAGAGCTAGTGCTACCAAAGGAAGCAGCCCATTGCATTTCCAATCTGACTAGATCCTAAAATTCTTGATCTGTGTCCTCAAAAACCTCATAGTCACCAACAGTTCTTCTATCCACATAGATAGGAGACACAGCCATGACAAAGACTCACTTTTAGGCCACTGGCCCCTGAGGCAGGCAGCCAAGAGGGTGACCTCTGGCCTAAGAGACATTTCTGGAGCTAGAGTTCCACGTCACTCCAAAATGTGCTGTTAGTAGCTTTCTAGCAAGGCTAAGTGCTTCCATATATGGGGTCTAAGTAAAAGTACACAATAACAGCATGGATCACAAGTCCCTTGAAAGTCTATGCTTCGAC
>NW_011483182.1:4840-5181 GCF_000754665.1 Bison bison bison
AAGGTCTCAAATGAGCACATGCTGACTTTAGACTATGCTAAGTTGGCTAACATAGAACAGGGAGAGAAGGAAATTCCTAGTAAATTCCTAGATAGACTACAGGAGGCTCTCCACAAGTGTACTGATGTTGATCCCGAAACTGCAGAAGCAGGAGTAATCTTAAAAGATGGATTTCTCACTCAGTTAGCTTCAGATATCTGCTGTAAGTGACAAAAACAGATATTTGGACTAAATTAGTCTTTAGAAAAATGGTAGCAGCTGGCTCAGACAGTGTACCATGGCATGGAGGAGGAGGAAAATAGGAGACAAAAAAAGAATCAGGCAAAAGACTGAAGCCCCAA
>NW_011483183.1:0-501 GCF_000754665.1 Bison bison bison
ACAAGCTGGAATCAAGACTGCTGGGAGAAATATCAATAACCTCAGATATGCAGATGACACCACCCTTACGGCCGAAAGCAAAGAAGAACTAAACAGCCTCTTGATGAAAGTGAAAGAGTAGAGTGAAAAATCTGGCTTAAAACTCAACATTCAAAAAAACAAAGATCATGGCATTCTGTCCCATCACTGCATGGCAAATAAATGGGGAAACAATGGAAACGGTGACAGACTTTATTTTCTTGAGCTCCAAAATCACTGAAGATGGTGACTGCAGCCATGCAATTAAATGATGCTTGCTCCTTGGAAGAAAAGCTATAACCAACTTAGACAGCATTATTAAAAAGCAGAGACATTACTTTGCCAACAAAGGTCCATCTAGTCAAAGCTGTGGTTTTTCCAGTAGTCATGTATGGATGTGAGAGCTGGACCATAAAGAAAGCTGAGCATCAGAGAATCGATGCTTTCGAACTGTGGTGTCGGAGAAGACTCTTGAGAGTCTCT
>NW_011483183.1:4033-6084 GCF_000754665.1 Bison bison bison
GGCTTGTAAATGGAACACATTTGATTTAGGAATCATTGAGAAAGAATAAGCAAACCCTCTCCCCTGCCCCATCCATGACTCCTCTGTAAGGAGAACCAGTTTAGAAAAAGAGAAAGGGTAGGTGGTAAGCAGGCAATGGGAATTCATTGCTTGAAACAACTACATGCAGAAAAATGATAATTTTAGACAAAGGCTAACATTTATTCAGTGTTAGACAACAAGTTATACCCTTTATAATTATCACCCTAAACATTCTGTGAGAAAGATTCTATTATCATTACCAACTTACAGATGAGAAAATTGACGTTCAGAGAGGTTAAATAACTTCCCCAAGGCCACACGGTTAGATCTGGTGAAGAATTTGACATTAGGTCTCAATTAAACACCTCCACTAAATCACTGCTCGAGAGCTGTTCTCAGTCAATTCTTGTTCTCAATGATTCCCTCAAACATGCCTCCACAACTGTTTCAAACATTTTCCTTGCTCCTCTCCCTGTATACCCAGCTTTTCTAAACAATCATGGCAAAGTACTTCAAATGATCAAAAACACAAATCAGTCCGGCCATCTTTCTTTTGCAAATGACAGTCACCACCTTGAGCAAAAGCAGAAAAGTACTGAGCCTTATAACTGAAGAGTTCTTCAGCAAAGGCCATGTGCAGGCATGCCAACAATGTTATCAGGTCACACTTTTCATCTGTTACTCAGTTCTGCTTTCCACTGTGTGGCCTGATCCTCAGCTTGCCTTCTCCTTGCCATCATAGGATGGCCACCAGAAACTGTATGTTTAATCCTTTCAGTTTAGCAACCCCAGCTTTCCCAATGTTTCTAGCCAAGAAAGCTCAGAATTACTTCTCCTAGGGCAGGCCTGGGATATATGCTTCCCCTTGGGAACATGGAAATGGTTTAGCTCCTCTCAGATCACATGTTATGGTAATGGGGGATGGTTGTCTTTTAAAGGAAACTCAAGATGTTATTGATAGGATGTAATGGAAGCTGGGTTAGCAAGCACGACAGACCTCATTCTGAAGTCTAGCCACACGCCTCATTCTGTATCATCACTATATCGCATTTTCAAAGCTGACCTCCATCAGCCTCCTTTAGCCAGTCTTCCTGAAATTTGAGTGCATTTTCAGGACTTCAGTACTGAAATTTTGTACACACACACTCTCCCATAATGACTATAGAGTCATACGTGGCAGCTTCAAAACTGTATTAGCCACTCTCCTTTGCCTCCTACTCCATACCTATTCTACTGCCTGTATCCTTTGGCTTGGTGTACAGCATCCCCACTGGCCCGACTGTCCAGAGCAGAAAACAGCCATAATCTTTTACTCTTATCCTATATTACTCCCATTTCTAGTCTTAATCAAACCCTGTAAATCCCATCTGCTTAATATCTCGAGTCCTTCTAAGTCTGTCCATCTTTCCTGCTATAGACCTAGATCAGATTTCCTCACTTCTTGATTATTTTACTTATCATCCCAATACATCTTACTTCTTTCAAGCGTATTTTCCAGTTTTCCAGAAAAATAAGCTTTCTAAATCACAGATATGATTCCATCTCTCTCCTCTTTAAAACTATTCAGTAACTTCCTATTTTATGACTGCCAGAGGTCTCAGTTTCCTCATTGTTAAGCAACGGATTACATTAATTATCTCTTGGATCCTTCCAGCACCATAATTCTTTTCATCTCTGCTAACCTAAAGCAGTTATCTTTCTTTGGCCATCTGGTAATGGGTTTTTCTGCCTTGTGGATTATGGGCTAAGATCCAGGTTCTTTCTGCATATCACTCCTTATTGTACCTCATAGGAACACAGGGTCAAGCTATCTTCAGAAGTAATCTCACACTGAGAACAGTTGGAAAAGTGTGAGCATTGACATTTCAAAGTCATAATCAATTATCAATTATTTGAGACATATCTGATCCTTTAACTATGTCTTGCTGCCGCTGCTGCTGCTAAGTCGCTTCAGTCGTGTCCAACTCTGTGTGACCCCATAGACAGCAGCCCACCAGGCTCCCCCATCCCTGGGATTCTCCAGGCAAGAA
>NW_011483183.1:8577-9649 GCF_000754665.1 Bison bison bison
AGGGAGACCCAGTAAGCCAGCCACATCATGCTGCTTGGCTCTTGGAGGCCAGAAGATGCATATCTGAACAAACCACTTGACCTGATGGTGGAGACAAGATCGCAGAGTAGAAGGATGTGAGCTCAGTCTGTCTCATGGAAACATCATCAAAATCACTAACTGCTGAACAACCATCAATTAAAAAGAAATGCTGAAACCTACCAAAAAAAGACATCCTCCAAAGACAAAGAAGAAACCACAATGAGAAGGTAGGAGGGGTGCAGCTGTGATAAAATCATGTGGAAACTAAACAATATGCTAAGAAACCACCAATGGATCACTGAAGAAATAAAAAACATCTAGAGACAAATGAAAAGGAAAGCATGACAATCTAAATACTAAGGGTTGCAGTAAAAGCACTTCTAAGAGGCAAGTTTATATAGCAACATGATCTGATCTGAATCTTACCTCAGGAAATAAGAAAAATATCAAATAAACAACCTAACCTTACACTTGAGGCAACTAGAAAAAGAACAAACAAAATCCAAAGTTAGAAGAGATCATAAAGATTAGAGCAGAAATACATGAAAGAGAGACATAGAAAAAAGAAAAGCTCAGTGAAACTGAAAGCCTTTTCTGCATCTTTGAAAAGATAAACAAAATGGATAAACCTTAGCCAGATTCATTAAGGGAAAAAAGGAAAAGGGCTCAAATCAATAAATTTAGAAATGAAAATGGAGAAGTTATGACGGATACGAGAGAAATACAATGGATCATAAGATGCTACAAGCAACCATATGCCAATAAAATGGACAACCTAGAAGAAATGAACAAATTCTTAAAAAGGTACAATCTCCCAAGACTGAACCAAGAAGAAATAAAAAATATGAACATACCAATCACAAGTACTGAAATTGAAACTATGGTTTAAAAACTTCCAATGAATCAAAGAATTTGAAAAAGAATGGATACACATGTATGTATAACTGAATCACTTTCTGTACACTTGAAATTAATACAATATTGTTAATCAACTATACACAGATATAAAATCTGTCTTTCCTATAACCAAAATAAATAAATACATATATAG
>NW_011483183.1:12969-14526 GCF_000754665.1 Bison bison bison
TAAATCATATTCAAATACAGTACAAAATTTTTTTAAAAAATCAGAGATGCATCTCCAAAGAAAATGTGCTATAAGAACTGGACATTGCACTGATTCAATTATCAAAACCATTTCCAGGATGCACACTTTGAGCAAAACTTTGGAAAACTCTGAAAGTATTTTTCAGATGGTTTATCCCATAAAATGTACTAAACTTATGTGTTGAGGCTTGACAGTTATACAATGACTGTTTTTCTTTTCATGGTCACCCTTAGAAAGCAAGGATTTGTATTAGAGGAACCCTTTAACATTTTTCCTGATAGCTTTGCATAATTTTTACGTGAGTTCCTTGATAAACCCACTAAACTATTTTCTGTCCATAGTTTTGCATAATCTGCCTACTAAGGAAATACTGAGGAAGAGCTCAGAACTGAGCAATTCAGCAAGATCACAGAAACCATGTGTAGGGAGCTGCCTGTCAGCACATGCTACTAGAGATTCTATAAGTATCAGGAAAAATCTTGCAGGTAAGGGTGAAATAAATGGCTTTGGCTGATTTGTATAGGCTGCATATTTCTTGCAGAGTCATTGATACTTCTAAAGAGTTCAAGTAGAATAATTATTTTGGAATACTGTCTTTTCTGAGTGCCTAGGATTCTGATGGAGCTGTGGTCATCTGAAGGCTCAATTAGACTGTATATCCAAGGTGGTTCATTCACATAACTGTCAGTTGATGCGCTCAGTTGGGGTGTTGATCCAAGCACCTACAAATGGCCTCTCCATGTTGTCTTGCACTTACTTACAAAATGGCAGCTTCACTTAGATTCTTACAAGGCGGCTCAATGCTCCAAATAGGAGCATGCCAGCATGTAACATGGAAGCTGAATCTTTTTTATTACCTAGCCTAGTATGGCATGCTGTGTCATTTTGATCACATTCCATTGGTTCCGAGTAAATCATAAGCCCACTCAGATTCAAGAGGAGGGGTACATACCTTACCTCCTGATGAGAGGAGTGTCAAGGTCATGTTGCAGGGAAGCATGTGGCAGAGCAGATATTGCTGGGGCCATATTTGGAAAATATAACCTGCTACACAGGGCTAGTTATTAAAAATAGAATGTGTGAAGTCACTGAATTCAAGGTAAAGTATAGAGGTCACCAGACTTGGTGGAGAAACAAAGTATGGAGGCAGAAACTGCAAAATGTTTACATTCGCACATTCACAAGAGCAGAAGGATCCAGGAAAACAGTGGGAGTTTAATCAAGTCAAGATTCAATACAGGCTTCACTCTGCCTGCTACACCCCAGCTGACTTTGTCAATGGTGCTCTTATGGCAATTCATTCATCCTTTCACAAACTTCTGGTGAGTGCCTGCTACATGTGCCAGGGAGTAGTCCAGGTTCTTTGCACAGATGAGTAAGCAAATATAGCAACAAGCCGTACCCTTGTGGATGGTGTATTCTAATGGATGCATATTAATAAAAAATAAACAACACTATTTGCAAATTAAGTAAATCACCATTAGAGGCAAAACTGCACATGGTCTAACTAGCTAACTCTGCCCTAAAGAATATTCT
>NW_011483184.1:0-632 GCF_000754665.1 Bison bison bison
ATATGAACCACAATCAGCTTCAGGTCTTGTTTTTGCTGACTGTATTGAGCTTCTCAATCTTTGTCTGCAAAGAACATAATCAGTCTGGTTTTGATGTTGAAAATCTGGTGATGTCCATGTGTACAGTCATCAGTCATTATTTCTGAGCCCCCCCAAATTCATGCCCTTTTCAAATATAAAATACATGAACTGTATTTCAGCACCCCCAATCTCTTAACTCTTTCATGCATTTAAATCCAAAGTCTCATCCAAATATCATCTAAGTCAGATTTGGATAAGACTCAAGATTCATCCTGGGACCAGTTTCCCTCTTGTTGTAAACCTTTAAACCAGACAAGTTATGTGCTTCCAAAAATACAATGGTGGTGACTCATCAAGAAACAAAGGGAGAAAAATCAAATCAATAAAATTAGAAATTAAAATAGAGAGATCACAACAGACAACACAGAAATAAAAAGGATTGTAAGAGACTACTATCTGCAACTATATGCCAATACAATGGACAACTTGGAAGAAATGAACAAATTCTTAGAAAAGTACAACTTTCCAAAACTTAACCAGGAGGAAATAGAAAATCTTATCAGACCCATCACAAGCATGGAAATTGAAACTGTAATCAGAAATCTTCCAAC
>NW_011483184.1:4741-5260 GCF_000754665.1 Bison bison bison
GGGCATAGACTAAAGATTTCCATTCCAAAAGAGAGATTTAAGGAAGAAGTGATGGGTCCTAGGCAAATCCCAACAGCTGAGAAGTCAAATTCAGTGAGATCTTAAGCCTCAAGAATAATCCTCTGACCAGATGCTCTGCCTCCCTGATCCATTGGGGTGGCACTGTCACTGTCAGAGCCCTAGCTGGCAATGCATATTTGGCTTTGGTTGGATAATCTCTGGTCTGCTGACACTAACGAGATAGTGTTGATAATAGTTTACTTGCCACCTTTGGGGCCATTCTCTTTTCTTGAAGAATAGCACAAGTGCACAGATGGATAGCTTTATTTTCCTGTTGAATGTAAGAAGTCTGGCAGTGTTCCTTCATTCCATCCTATCTCTATATCATTCAGTTCAAACTGGCAGTGTTTCCAGTCTTTTGGCTTGGTTAGGTTCTATTCTGGTTCACACTCATACTAATCTACTTATCAAATTGTTACTCTCCCCCACTTTCAGTTAGTCTTCTCTCCAGAAGAATGC
>NW_011483185.1:0-699 GCF_000754665.1 Bison bison bison
ACGAGAAATGAGCATTCCTTTCACTCAGCAGAAACAGTCAGTTGATGGAAAGATCTGCTAGTGAGAGTCTGATGTGGGTTAATTAGGATTTCCCCAGCTGGCGTGGACGCTGCTCCTGAATTTATGTTGGGTTAGAAAGGCATGCGCCCTCTGTCAGTCACGACGGTAACCCGGAGGCAAAGCAGTTCCCTCTATTGACGTGCCAGCCCAGACAGAGAATCTCGGAGGCTGGGACGGGGGAGGTGCGGCGGGGGTCTGAGAAGCCACCCGGCTATTTCCCCCAACAAAACCGAAGCCGTTTCTGGAGAAATGAGGCTGCCCCAGAGAAGGAAGGACCACTGATCATTTTGTCTTTTACATGCTTGCTCCCAAAGAACCTGGGAAACTGCTTTAATTCAAAATGTGGGTTAACAGGGAGCTCAGCTCAGGGCTCTGTGATGACCTAGGGGTTGGGCGGGGGCGCTGGGAGGGCAACTCAGGACGGAGGGGCTCCAGCTGTGCTCTCAGCCACCTCACACCGTTGCACAGCGGAGACCACCACAAGAGTGCAAAGCAACTATGCTCCGCTTTAAAAGGACACGTTGGACTGTGTTCAGATGCTCCGGACAGAGGCTAGGTGCAGGGGGGCTCGCTGCAGTGGGATGGGACCCACCCAGCCCTGGACACAGACGTGTCCTTTGAAAGCGGGGGAGCCCGGCC
>NW_011483185.1:4564-5232 GCF_000754665.1 Bison bison bison
AGCACACTGCAAGCACAGAGCAACGCAGGACCCGGGCGCGGGCAGGGCAGATCCTGAGCCCGGAGGAGGGGGCTTCACTGCGGGCTGAGGCTGAGGAGACCCCGGACCAGAGCAGAGCCGAGGGGAGAGGCAGAAAGCCTGGAGTCTGTGATCTAGAGCGGCAGAGGCCACCCCGTGGGAGGCAGGCAGGGGCGAGGCATCGGGGCTCCCACGGCCCCAGGAGCGTCCCTGCCGAGTGTCCCCCGGTGCTGATGTCCGAGAGGCCAGCTCATCCCCAGGCCCCTCAGCTGTGCCGGTGGAGCAGATGCTGCACTGGCTGCGTCCCCTCGTTTGGACGGACGCAAGGGGCTGGCGTTCCCGGGGGGACGCATGGGGACACAAGGCCTCCTGAGCACTTTGAGGCCCCACCTCTGCACAGACAGCACCTCAGCGCTCAGCGCTGGTCCCCGACACCCCCAGTCCCTGGCAGAGCCTCTGACTGATTCTGGCCCAGGTCAGGCCTAGGTGAATGTGGCACGGATGCGCGTGTGCCTCGTCGCTTCAGTCGCGTCCGACTCTTTGCGACCCCATGGAGTGTATGCAGCCCACCAGGCCCCTCTGTCCCTGGGATTCCCCAGGCAAGAGTACTGGAGTGGGGTGCCATTTCCTTCTCCAGGGGAGCTTCCTGA
>NW_011483186.1:0-1496 GCF_000754665.1 Bison bison bison
GTTAGCTTTAAGGTGAAGGGAGAGGGGGCCATGAGTCAAGGACTGCAGTACCTTCTAGAAACTAGGACTGGTCCTTGGCTGATAGCTGGCAGCAGCAGCATACTAGGACCTTGGTCCTAAATTTCAAGAACAACCCAAAATAAGAAGGAAATGGATTTTCCTCTAGGGCCTCTAAATAGGAATGCAGTCTGCAGATGTTAGTTTGGTGAGACCTGTATTGGACTTCGGAGCTACAGAACTCTAAGATAGTCAATTTGTACTTTTTTAGGTGCTAATTTTGTTATGGCATCAATAGGACACAAATGTAGTAGATCTCAAGACCGCATCTTAATTAATGTCTGAGTATGAATACAGAGCAGAAAATTATGTGAATGCTTCATTCCTGATGATTCTGTTCTACTTTTGCGGGACTGAACCCAGACTCTCGGCAGTGAAAGTGCAGAGTCCTAACCACTGGACCACCAGGAAATGTCCCCTTCTACCTTCCTGTGATCTGTAAACATTTGTCCACTGCTCTACCTTTTGACAGACAATATTCTTTCTTTTTGGATATTGTTCTTTTATAATATGCTGAATCCATTTTGAAGACAGTACTTTCTCTTCCTGATCTTGCATGACAGATTCTCTGCCAATTCTTAAGGTTTTCATCTTTGTTTGTGTAGCTGGAAGATTCATGACCACGCTGGTAATGACTTAATTTTGATGTCTGAGGTGCCTATTGTCTTCTCCCTTTTCCTAAACTCTCTCTCTTTTTAAATTTATTTTTTTATCTTTTTGGCCATCCCATGTAGGATGCAGGATCTTAGTTCCCTGACCAGGGATTGAACCCTTGTCCCCTGCTTTGGGAGCACAGAGTTTTAACCACTGGATTGCTCAGAAAGTCTCTTAGGCTCTCTTTTTAGATGCTTGTCCCCATTGTACCTGTATATATGCATATAATTATATATATATTTTAAAAACTAGTGATGTAGTTGGGGAAAGACACTTAATCTCAGTGAACCTCAGTTTTCTCCTCTGTAAAATGGAGATAAAAACATCAGCTTCTTAGGAATTCCCTGGCAGTCCAGTAGTTAGGACTCCATGCTTTCACTGTCAAGAGTTCAATCCCTGGTTGTGGAACCAAGAGCCCTCAAGCTGAGGTGGTGCATGGCAAAAAAAAAAAAAAAAGAAAGAAAAGAAAAGAAAAATCTGCTTTCAAGGTTAAGAGGGTTAAATGTACATGCTTAATTACATGTACAAACACAAGTTTATGTTACTCTTCTTCCCTGTTTTTGTATTATTATTATTTACAGTATTTGGCTGTTAGGGATGCTTCCCATTATCTTGTAAATTCTTAAAACACTCAGAAGATTCACTTTTAGTTACATGTAGTTACATGACTTAGACTATCTCTGTTAACCTTACTTTAACTAAAAAAAAGAAAAAGGAAAAGCACAAACCATATTCCCCATTCCACAGATGAGAAACTAAGATCAAAGAGGTTACTTGTTACCTGA
>NW_011483186.1:3867-6366 GCF_000754665.1 Bison bison bison
TCACATTATTAATAGTAGTTCAAAAATGGCCACAGAGAGCCTTCCCTGATGGTCCAGTGGTCTGGGAACTAAGATCCCACATGGCTTCACATTGCAGCCAAAAAATAAAAAATAAATATAAAGGCTGCAGATAGTGTTTGAAGCATTCAGCTTAATCTCTGGATACTGCTCAAATTTGCTGAATATCTATTGCATGCCTATAGAATGCAGTCGACCCACTGTCCTTTGTTGTAATATTTTGTGAATAATCTTTTCGTTTCAAGTTAAAAGAAGAAAATTATGAACCCTGAGCTGGGTTCTTTCTAAGCTTAGAGCCCACCTGGTTCCTCTTTAAAGGAAAGCATTTTCCTCAGGCTCTAGTTGGGATACATAACTCCTAGCCGCTGTCTTTGCTTTAAAGACATGCTTTTCTGAGCAAATTTCCATCTGAAAATTTGGCTGTGACTTTTCCTGCCCCTTCATTTGCTTCTTCATTTCTGTTCAATACTTATTTATTGTACAAATCAAACAATCTGTATTATTTTAATAGTAAGAGTTTAGTACTCACCTTCCCTGTTTTAAATTAGGAAACATTGGTTTTGTAGAATTATTTGACATTTCTGAGTAAGTAAATTCCTTTACAAAATGCATAATAGCTTCCATCCACTTAAGAGTAAAAAAAATAAAATTACTAGACATTTAAAAAAAAGAAATAAAGTGCACAATAAATGTAAAAAAATAAAAGAGTAAATTTTGAACATAATTGGATCTGAACAACTTGACTTGCTGGTGAATTTGTAGGAGAGCTCTTTTTATGTTCTTTTTAATCCTTGGCCCTACATCTATAAATGAGTATTGATCACCTACATATTCCTTTCCAGTCTAAATACATCTTTTACTTCCAGTGAGGGTCAGCATCCTTTCTACTCAAGCGACTATTCTTTGGGCACAAACAGCACTCATATTTTATTAAATAAATAGATCAGAATTGATGCACTCCCCCCCATGCAAAAGGTTGCAGCTGCTCAGCAAAGGTAAACTCAGGAGCCTGCATTTCATGTATCAAATACAGATTGTATTATAACTGTACCCTCCTGGTGAATGTCATCTTTTCTTTTGCTGATAATGTGGCATCCATGTAGTTCTATTAATAAATAACTGATCGCTAAAATGTTAAAGCTAGGCATGAGAAAGGAACCCAAACACCAAGGTGACTAATTGATCTTTCAGGGTTTAGAGACAGGGTCTCAGGAAGGAAAAAATCTAGTATGAAAGAGAACAGTGTACAATTGCAAGATGCATTATTCCATTTCTCTCATAATCTTCCAAATTGTTTCAATTAAATTTGTTTCATTTTCATGTTATCAAAGTTCTCTGAAGAGTCTCACCAACTGAAATAAGGTCTTGATACCAGTAGGAACTCTTTCCATCACAAATATTCTAATATTCACTCCTCCCCTACTGCTCCTGCACCCAGATAATAAATCTCTCAGCTGTTTACTACTGCAGGAAAGTCATAATTGTATCGGTGAAAAAGTCTTAATGTTATTGAGGTTTGTGTGTGTGTGTGTGTGTATATTAGTTGCTCACTTGAGTCTGACTCTTTGCGACCCCACGGACTGTAGCCCGCCAGGCTTCTCTGTCCATGGGATTCAGGCAAGGTTACTGGAGTGGATTGCCGTTCCCTTCTCTAGAGGATCTTTCTGACCCAGGGATCAAACCCTGGGCTCCTTTATTGCAGGTAGATTCTTTACCATTTGAGCTATAGGGAAGTTGTTCATATTGAGGCTTAGTCTAATAATAACATAGAACACACTTTATAGAGAAGTAGAAACATTTTAACCTTCCCTTTCTTTAGCCCTCCACACCTTCATCACTGAGCAGGAGACTGACAGGTATCTTAACAGAATACAGTAGGTGTTCACGAATCTACATCTCATCTATTCTATTTATTCTTCCATTTATCTAGTAAACCTCCTCTATAATATCCTCTATTTTTCTTCTAGCCTATATAGTCTTTGATGGCCCTGATAGGAACCTAATTTCACTCTGATATTGTAAAATTTGAATAATTTGATATCTTCAAAGTATTATGCCATTTTTTAACAATAAAAATATGGGATGTTTGAACTCAGAGTTGCTCTTTGCCATGGTTGTCACAGGATCATATACTTTTGGGAAAAAATGAGATTGGGAACTTTCTATTTGGCCTTATTTAGGTAAAATACACTTCTCTGAGAAAAATTAAAAATGCTCTCCTCTGTAGAGTCTCTCAAATTCATGATAGTAAACCGCCCCCCCCCCCCAAGTTTGTGTTAGCCTTTTCTATTACAAATGGTCTGTATTAGATCTCAGGGTCCCATCATGTCCAGCACGAAAGGTTCTGGACCTTGACAACCTGTGTATTACAATTTAATTATAACCTTGACAAACGTAGGCTTTCTTTTTCTGGTCATTTCCCTCACTACCATTTTTTCTGTGGATCCTGAAAATTTGCATAAAATTGCACATTTCAAGAAT
>NW_011483186.1:6466-10392 GCF_000754665.1 Bison bison bison
ATTTCAAGAATTTGGCCATAGGAAAAAGATGGGGAGTATAGCAGGTCTTGGAATCAGAGAACTTGTGTTGTATTTCTTGTTTGGCCATTTAGAAGGTCAAGATCTTTAATAAGACTCTAAAGCAGCCTGGGTCTTGTCTTCCTCATCTCTAAAATGAGGATGGCTGTCATGTCAGATTGATGGTCCTAACCTTGATGTTCAATATGTCTTTAAGAACATAGGGCTGAGGAAGGATGAAGAGAGAAGGACTAAGATGTGGAGATGGGTATATCTGAGATGCTATCAGGAAAATGTGAAAAAGTTCAATTGTAATTGAGGTACATTAAACACATGAATTTACATAGTTATAGTAAAGGTATTACATTTGACTTTGCCATCACTAATTTTTTTGGCAGGGCAGTAATTGGACTTTAACTTACAAAATACACATGCAAACCCATGTATTAAGACTCAGACTGTGTAAAATATAAATATAGATACATGCAAAATAAAATGTACTTACATTATACTGATTGTAGAACAGCTGATATTTTCTTCATTCAAATATGTTAAGAACCTCAAAATTGTGGTATTTTCTTCTCGAGGCTTCCATCCATTATTCTTTACATTCTTTTATTGCTTCAACTTTGAATTCCATATAAGTTTCTCTCAGTCTTACTCTGAGACTCTTTTCCATATAATATACATCTCTTTCTTCAAAATCACACCCAGTGGTTATTCAGTTTTTGCTGAAGTACTTCATCCACCTCCACTGAATGAAAATCTGTCCTTCTATAACCTCTGATGATTTTTTTCAGTTTTTTCTTATTCCTAGGAAAAAAGTCTAAGTTTTGACTAATACTAAATTCCAAGTGTTATTTTATTATTTAATCATCTATTTTACACATTTGGTGAATCTTAATCCAGAATGTTTTCCTGAGTTTCAAGCAGTATGTTGTCTGGATCACATTTTTGCCAACAAAGCAGAATGGTGAGTTTATTGATAAAGTCAGACCCAGGGAGTTTAGTGATAAAGTCAGACCCAGTGCATTAAGAGTAAGTTCTCTGACTTCCAGTTTCTATCTCTGACAAAAAGACTCAAAGACTTTCTGCCTGAAATATTCCTAAATCTTAGATTTTTTTTCTCACTTGTAGGCTTGTAATTTCCTGTCTACTCAGTTAATTTTTATATCTTCAGTGGCTCCATCCAGAAACGTGGAACTCCTCAAAACCACAGACTCTTAGGTTAGAAGAGAACTAAAGGGCATATCAGATAGTCTGGTGCTAAAATATTCTGTACTGTCTCTGTTGTCTAGTGATGTGAAACTATTTCTAAAGGCACATCATTTCACTTCAATGATCTTGATCGTCAAAAAACTCATATTTTCATTCAAACTGTCTAAAAACTTCCTTCATTTTGTTTAGTCACTCCTGTTCATTCATCAGGCATATTGTGACTTGATTTTAGACATATCTACTTTATTTTCTTTCCCCTGGAAATAATATTAGTTTCTGGATATTGAAGTGGTTCCAGTATTACAGATTTTACAGTCATATTTAGAGGTTTGGTCTAGAATGGCTCTTGGGATTCTAGGATTAAAAAAAAGGTTAATTATTATTATTGCAATCCTGGGATGTTAGAACTGAAGTTACTAATAACAGTTAGAAAGTTAAGGTCTCCTAAGTGACTCTCTTGGGTGTTTATTTAAAGTAAAACTTAGAGATAAGCTTAAAGTGTTAATGAACTAAAAACTTGGGACACTTACATAAGAAATGTTTGCAATATGTTGAAAACATATTAAGATGCTTTTCAAACTGAGATTATTTATATGCTATATGTCTATATACATATTTTTAAAAATTATTTGATTGAGATGTGATCTATACACAACAGGCATGTTTAAGGATATAAATTTGTTGATTTTTGACAAATTTATAGTCACATAGCCACCACCACCATTACAGCAGTGGCTTAAAATATCTATTTTACCTCAAATATTTCATGTGGCCTTTTGCAGGTCAATGCGGTCATGTCCCTACCTAAGCACTGGACAACCACTGATGTGTTTTCTGTACATATAATTTTGATTTTTCAGCTTTCTAAACATAAACTCAACCTGCAGAATACAGTTTTCATGTAACCTGGGCTCCGGGCTTAATCTGAGTGTTTTAGGCGTCAGTAGTTTCTTCATCACAGTTTCCTTATTTGTTCACCAGAAAATGGGCACCTGAGTTATTTTCAATTTTTGTTTATAATGAATTAAGCTTCTATGAACATTTGAGTTCTTGCTTCTATATGAATATTTGTTGTTCTTTCTTTTGGACTCGTTCCTGGGAGTTCAATTACCGAGTCACATGGTAAATATGTTTAACGCTATAAGAAACTGTTAAGGTGTTTTCCAGAGTTGTTCTGTTATTTTTCTTTGTATCAGCCACTGTGAGAGTCTCATTGTTCCACACCATTGCAAATACTTGGTCTTTTCAGTTGATTCTTTTTTAAGTGCATAGATGGTGGGATCACCTAATTTATCTTCATTTTTCATCTTTGTTGAGGTATATTTCACAGTAAATTGGACATGTTTACAGGGTACAATGTGATGATTTAGCACACACATCTTCTGTGAAATGAATATCACAGTTGGGTTATTGAACAGATCCTTCCCCTCACATAGTTATGATTTTTTTGTGTGTGAGATCTTAAAGTCTACCATCTTACCATGTATCAAGCACACAGTACAGTATTATTAACTACTGTCACTATGATCTATGAATGCCCAGAGGTTATTCATCTTATAATGGAAAGTTTATGCCTTTTGACCAGCATCTCCTTATCTCTCCATTTCCCAGACACTAGTAACCACCATTCTACTCTCTTGTTTTTATGAACTTGATTTATTTTTATTCCATGTAGTAAGTGAGATCATACAGTTTTTCTCTTTCTTTTTCTGGCTAATTTCAGTTAGCATAATGTCCTCTAGTTTCATCCCTGCTATGGCAAAAGTCAGAATTTTCTTCTTTGAAATTTTGAATAACTAATAAATAATATTATCTATCTACATATCATCTATCTCATCTTCTTTATCCATTCATCCATAAGTGGACACTTATGTTGTTTACATATCTTGGCTAGTGAATATGAAATTACAGCTATCTCTTTGAAATACCGATTTTGTCCTCTGAATATATACTCAGGAATTGAATTACTGGATCTTATGATTATTCTATTAAAAAATTTGAGGAACCCCCATATTATGTTGTATAGTACCTATATCAACTTACATTTCCACCAACAATACATAAGGGTTCCCTTTTTTCCTCATGCTTGTCAGCATTTGTTATCTGTTGTCTTTCTTGATGACAGCCATCCTAAGAGGTGTTATTTCACTGTGGCTTTGACTTGCTTTCCCTGTTGGTTAGTGATGTCAAGCACCTTCTCATGTACTTGTTGGTTATTTGTATGCCTTCCTTAGCTATTTAAGTAAAGCAAGAAGTGTCACTTGTCATCCAGTTCTACAAGGATTAAGTCACTAGCCACCTTCTACTATAATATATGCTGGATTGTACATAGCCAAAATCATGTATATACTGGACTCTACCCCTAACTCTTTGGAGCAGTTTCAGTCCTTGGCCATTATCACTTTAAAGTATTGCACTTACCTTTTTTTCCCCTTCTATCATCTCACTTTATGAATTTCTAATTACATGTCTGCCAGTTATCTATTTATACTTCTCAGCTATTTTCTTGGGCTCCAGAATCACTGCAGATGGTGACTGCAGCCATGAAATTAAAAGACACTTGCTCCTTGGAAGAAAAGCTATGACCAACCTAGACAGCATATTAAAAAGCAGAGACATTACTTTGCCAACAAAGGTCCGTCTAGTCAAGGCTATGGTTTTTCCAGTAGTCATGTATGGATGTGAGAGTTGGACTATAAAGAAAGCTGAGA
>NW_011483186.1:10959-11974 GCF_000754665.1 Bison bison bison
CACGCACACACACACACACACACACACACACTGGAATACTACTCAGCCTTAAAAAAGAAAGAAATTTTACCATTTGCAACACCATGGAGGAACCTGGAGGACATTATGCTAAGTGAGATAAGTCAGACAGAGACAAATATTGTATAATTTCACTTATGTGTGAAATCTAAAAAGTACAACAAAGTGAATTTAAGAAAAAAGCAATATACTCATAGAAATCAATCTAGTGGTTACCAGTGGGGAGAGGGATTGGGAGAGAAGGAATATTGGGGTAGAGAATTCAGAAGTACAAATTATTATATACAAAATGAATAATCTATGAGAATATATTGTACAACACAAGAAATATAGCCAATATTTTATAAAAAAATAAGTTAACTATAAGCTGTAAAAATTGTGAATCACTATGTTGTATATGTGGAACTCATTGTACATCAGGTGTACTTCAATGAAAAATTTAAGAAGTCAAAGAATACTTAGTTTAGTTATGAATTTGAAAATGGAACCCGAGAGAGGTGTTCAGAGAAAAACTAAATTAAGTATATTGTGTATATAATCAGGAGATTGACTGTATTAAACTCACACACACACAAAATCAAAGCCCACCAGAAAATATACACTGAGTTCCTTCCAGAGTGAAAGTGAAAGCTGCTCAGTTGTGTCCGACTCTCTGTGATCCCATGGACTGTAGCCTATCAGGTTCCTCTGTCCGTGGGGACTCTCCAGGCAAGAATACTGAAGGGTAGCCGTTCCCTTCCCCAGGGATCTTCCCAACCCAGGGATCAGACCCAGGTCTCCTGCATTGCAGGCAGATTATAGTCTTCCTTCCAGAGTACCAGGCACTTAGAGGCCATTTCTGTTCTCAACTTGGGAACTCATGTTGACCATGCACAGCTTGCAGTGGGTCTGTTCCCAGGTTTCAGCTGCTTCTACCCCCAAAGACTCACTCCAAACCACCAGGATTCATGGTGCTGGGATAAAAGGATTCAGCCATGTGACCCAAAGGGCTTCCCTG
>NW_011483186.1:12325-12816 GCF_000754665.1 Bison bison bison
CTCCAAAGGCCAAGTTTTGGGGATCTGTTCTATTTCATCAACTCAGGTCAGACCAAAGCATGGAGCAGTTAATGCCACAGCTTCAGTTAACTTTTTTTTTTTTGCCATATTGCATGGCATGTAGGATCTTAGTTCCTAGAGCAGGGATAGAATCCATATGCCCTGCAGTAGAAGCACAGAATGTTAACCACTGGACAACCAGGGAAGTCCTCCAGGCAGTCTTGTTAAATTACTCTAATTTAGGAAGACAACATTAAATAGATATTACAGCCCTTTGCAGCAACTGGCCTTCCCCCTGCCAAAGAAAAGTTAGAAATTGCCTTCTAAGTTAACCCACCACCACCTCGGCGTCCAAGGCACAGATGAATTTGGGTCAGGTGATCATAGGTGGTGCCTGACAAGAGTGGTGACAGGGTCCACAAGGGTGTCCAGAAACGGGGTTCTGGGAAAGCAGCCCGGTAGGTCTGTTACTGAGTCCAAGCTCACTCTGT
>NW_011483186.1:13574-15665 GCF_000754665.1 Bison bison bison
GCATGTGCAGACAGGGAAGTCTTCCTTGACCTCTAGGGGCAGACATCTTATCTCTTTACGTTAACTGAGCTCAGCTTTTGCCACTAGCTTGTCCTTGGATTGTCTGGGTGAGAACAAAGTTTGAATTTTACTCCACTTGAAAAACATCAGGTGTCTGGCCCAGAGGCCCCTCTGTCTCCTACCTCATTCCCATTGTTGGAGCTGAGATTCTATCTTCTTCATGTCCTCCTTGACAACACAAAGTTTGCTTTCCAGTCAGTTTACCTTAAGGGTACAAATTAAGACCTGGGAGCCCACTGGTGGTGGGGCCTGCAGGCATCGTGGACAGGACACCTGAACCCAGAGGTGCTTCAGTTTGCAGCTCTCTGCAGAAAAGTGGCTTCCAAGCATGGATGTCTCTTGCCTGTGCCCTTGTTGTGGATGAGGTCGCCAGCCTGGTGCAGGAAGGACAGAATTGCTCTTGGAAAGGCTAAGCATTTGTAACTGAAGCTCTTCTGCCCAGTATACATGGCTCTGAAGTTCTCTATCTCTGGGAGGATGGCTGCCTTCAGCTCCAGCATCATGCGGCCCAGTGACTGCTCATCCAGGTACAGGAGCAGGTCTCTGAGGAAGAGGATGGGCAGCCGGCAGGGAGGAGCCTGGTTGCTCCAGGGGGGCAGCGGAGTAGGTGGGACCCCCTGCGCAGTGCATCTTCTGGGGCATGGCTCTGGGTGGGACTGCAGGGCAGGGAGCGGAGACCATAGAAGTGAGTCATGCGTGCCCAGAGGGCCTAGTGCTTAGCTAAACTTTGGACACACCCCAAATAAATGGCTTGATACAGTTCACTGACACCTTTGAGAATTTTTGTGATTTGATTGGGATGTATGCTCACAGTTCTTCTTACTGAAAAATCTGTTACAGCTGAGTCTGGAGGAAAGAATGCGTAAGAGTTAGCTGATAAATGGATAGATGAGTTCCTTACATAACACAGTGGTTCTCTGGTTAAGATGGCCTTTATTCATAGTTGCCTGTGTTTGCATACTCAGTCCTGTTGGACACTTTGAGACCCCATGGACTAGCCTTCGAGGCTCCTCTGACGTCTGGTCCATGGAATTCTCCAGGCAAGAATAATGGAGTGGGTTGTCACTTCCTTTTCCAGGGGATCTTCCTGATCCAGGGATGGAACTAGCCTCTCTTGCATCTCCTGCGTTGGCAGGTGAGTTCTTTACCACTAATGCCACCTGGGAAGTCCCTCTCCATAGTTAAACGGATATACATTTTCTAGCAGGTGGATACTGTCTAAAATGTCTACAAGTTAGTTTGGTATATTTTCTGCCTCCATTTCCCATATTGAAAAACAGTAGTTTGAAGCATTTAGCCACAGGTGAGTATAGGAAGAGGGAAGAATTTTCTAGTTGTCTTAAAATTTGGGACAAGCAGTTTCATTTTCCAAGTTAATCTAATTAGAATCACTGTAGAAATAAATATCATTACCTGGTATTATAAGTATTGATCTTAAGAATAATATCAAACAACATAAAAAAAACAGTATATTTATATGATTTCTCAGAGCTTATGAAGTCTTCGTGTGCTTTCAGTTTCAAGACTGGTCCAACTGGAGACTCGCTCTATTTGGGTACCTACATCATATTTAAATGACCTCATTTGTTCAGGATTTTCTTTTTTGTTTAAATGATACCAGAATGGGTTTTTGGAATTAATGGAATTAATGAAAAGCTAAAATAGCACAAAGGGCCAACTGTAGTTATCTTTACTGGACAATAATTTAAATAAAAGCAAACAATTAAAATAGGAACTTCCCAATAATTTTGCTGCTTTCCAGTCTTTCTTCATCCTCTGGGGCTTGTAAATTCTTCTGGTTGCAAGTGATAAAAGACAGTTTAAGGTTCAGTATTTGCTTAAAAAAAAAGCATACTGTGTCCTCTTGTTTACTCTTACATTCTGCATCATTATGACTAGCAATTTAACACTAGTAAGCAGAAAAATGGCACCTAAAGGTATCCTTGTCCTGTGAATATAATATACCCATGAACTGTGAATACACTTATCCCTTTGGTATCCAAAGGGGATTAGGTCCAGGATCCCCATACT
>NW_011483186.1:15875-16064 GCF_000754665.1 Bison bison bison
ATACTAAAATTTCTTGATGCTCTAGACCATTATATAAAATGGCATAGTAAGGGCTTCCCTGATAGCTCATTTGGTAAAAAATCTGCCTGCAATGCAGGAGGCCCTGGTTTGATTCCTGGGTTGGGAAGATCTGCTGGAGAAGGGATAAGCTACCCACTCCAGTATTCTTGGGCTCCCTTTGTGGCTCAG
>NW_011483186.1:18828-19340 GCF_000754665.1 Bison bison bison
CTCTGTGGCTGAATTACCTCCTTTAGACCTTGACTTTGCCTCCGATGTGGCAGGGAGTTTTTCATTTCTTCTTACACATCTTTGATTTTATGGTCTTCAAGGATACTTTACTCCACATTGTGTCCAAGATTTTAAAGTGTCATTTTGCTTTTTTTTAAAAAATATTTATTTATTAGGCGTTAGGCATGTAGGATATTTAGTTACAGCATGTGGGATCTAGTTCTCTGACCAGAGATCCAACCTGGGCCCCCTGCATTGGGAGCACAGAGTTTTAGCCACTGGACCAGGAGGCAAGTCCTGAAAGTGCCATTTTTAGGAAACAAACTTTCAAGGTTTCCTGTGCAATGAGGATATAATTTTGTTGACTGCATCTCTCAAAACATCTTTTACAGTTTTATTCCTTAGACTATAAATGAAGGGGTTCAAGAGAGGGGTCACCATTATAGTGAAGACAGCAGTCACTTTGTCAAATTCCAGGGAATGACTCTGGCTGGGTCTCACATACATGAAGA
>NW_011483186.1:19440-20439 GCF_000754665.1 Bison bison bison
CCTTCCTCCATCTTCAACGCCATCAGCACAGCATCTTCCAATCTCTGCTTCCACGATCACATTACCTTCTTTTGTGTGGTAAAATCTCCTCTCTGCTCTCTCATATTACAATGCTTGTGATTATAGTTAGTATCCATCTGGGCAATCCAGTATCCTCTCCCTATTTCAAGTTCTTATTCACTTTTACAAAGTGCAAAGTCCCTTTTACTTATGTGCTCTGTGTGTTACATTTGCAGGTATCAGGTATTAGGGGTTCTTCGGGGTTCATCATTCATTCAGCCTACCACAAGATATTTGGGAAAAATCCCATAATACAGAGATCAATTAAGCCCCCCCACATCCCCGCCCCCAAGCTGGAGAGAGATTTAAAGGAAAGAGAGTATCTGCCTTGTGTTTTTTAAAGGATTTTTAGATCCTGATTCTAGCTCCTTTGTAGACCTTGCTATTTTTTACCTCCTAAGATTTTATTAGGTATTCTTATTGTAATAAATACCCATTTTACTTAAGCTCACTTGGTTACTTTTCCCCATTTGTTTCCCCCCAACCAGGTGAAACCTAGGATATTAATTCCTCTATAGATATGACCACATTGGCCAGTTGCCACAGACGATCAGTCTAGACTGTCAGTTACGGCCCCTGAATAATTGGTTTTCCTTTCAGTCCGTCGCTTCTCAAAATCTGTTCTCACTCATCCTGATACTTCTTGGTCTGCAGGTTTTCTAGACAATGAGGACTGGCAGGGAATGCTCTTATCTCAGAAAAAGTGGATAACTTCCATGTTAACTTGTTTCCTGTCTTAACTTTCTTCCCATTTAATATTTCATGATATAAGGGAGTGCTGAAGTAGCCTGGAGTTCACATACATCTGCACATACATAGTCAAAACCAGTGATGTAGTTTGGGGCAAGATGCTCAGTGAACTTCAGTTTTCTCATCTGTAAAATGGAGATAAAAATATCTGATTTTCAAGGTTGTTAAGAGGATTAAATGATATATATA
>NW_011483186.1:23892-24734 GCF_000754665.1 Bison bison bison
ATTTATTCAATAAATAAAACAGCGTGGTGGAGAGCTCCCTGCTTAAGTATGAGGGTGCAGCTGTTCGAGATTAAACTCAGTGCATTTTCATGTACCAAATACAGATTTCACCATAATCTATACCTTTCTGGTGTGTGTCACCTTTTCTCTAGTTGTAAGTGTGGGATCCTTGTAGTTCTAGAAAACTGATTGCTGCCACATTAATGCTGGATGTGGGGAAGGGACCCAAAACCAATCAGTCGGATAGATCTGACCTTTCAGGGTTTAGAGGCAGGGAGCATCGCAAGAAGGTAACAGCCTAGGATAAAAGAGAGCAGTTTACAATTGCAAAATCCATTATTCCATTTCTTCGAATAACCTTCCAAATTGTTATAAGGCAGTTTGTTTCACCTTCTTTTAGGCTATCAGAAGTCTTCAAAGGGTCTCATCCATTGACGCAGGGTCTTGGTACCAGAAGGAACTCTTTCTACTACAAAATATTCTAATATTCACTCCTCCCCTACTGCTCCTGCACCCAGATGATAAACTTCCAAACTATTTACTAACGTGAGAAATAGTTTCTGGGTGAACCAGTGTCCCATCACTTCATGGGAAATAGATGGGGAAACAGTGGAGAGTGTCAGACTTTATTTTTTGGGGCTCCAAAATCACTGCAGATGGTGACTGCAGCCATGAAATTAAAAGACGCTTACTCCTTGGAAGGAAAGTTATGAACAATCTAGATGGCATATTAAAAAGCAGAGACAGTACTTTGCCAAAAAATGTCCATCTAGTCAAGGCTATGGTTTTTCCAGTGGTCATGTATGGATGTGAGAGTTGGACTGTGAAGAAGGCTGAGAGCC
>NW_011483187.1:0-421 GCF_000754665.1 Bison bison bison
ACTGTGGAAAATTCTTCAAGAGGTGGGAATACCAGACCACCTTACCTGCCTCCTGAGAAACTTGTATGCAGGTCAAGAAGCAACAGTTAGAACCAGACATGGAACAATGGACTGGTTCAAATTTGGGAAAGGAGTTGGTCAAGGCTGTATATTGTCACTCTGCTTATTTAACTTCTGTGCAGAATATATCATGTGAAATGCTGGGTTGGATGAAGCTCAAGCTTGAATCACCACATTCAAGAACTAAGATCATGGCATCTGGTCCTATCATTTCATGACAAATAGATGTGGAAACCATGCAAACAGTGAGAGATTTTATTTTCTGGGGCTCCAAAATCACTGTGGATGGTGACTGCAGCCATGAAATTAAAAGATGCTTGCTCCTTGGAAGAAAAGCTATGACTAACCTAGACAGTGTATT
>NW_011483187.1:4527-6374 GCF_000754665.1 Bison bison bison
TGTCTCTGCTTTTGAATATGCTGTCTAGGTTGGTCATAACTTTCCTTCCAAGGAGTAAGCGTCTTTTAATTTCATGGCTGCAGTCACCATCTGCAGTAAGTAAATTTTGCTTACTGGTTTCTAATCTGATTCTCTGGCTATGTGGTCAGAGGACAAACTCTGCATGGTTTCAGTCACATTAAGTTTGTTGAATTTGTTTTGTGTCCCGGGATACAGCCCGTCTTGGTGTGTATCTTCTGTGGGCACCTGAAACAGCGTGTTCCGCTACTGCTGGGTGGAGCGTTCTGTAAAAGGCGATCAGTCCTGTTGGTGGACAGTATTAAATTCTTCCGCATCCTTGTTGACTCTCCGTCTCCTGTTCTATCAGGGACACTCAGGATGGTCGGCTGAACCAGAGCTTCCCCTTCGTCCTGTTGGGCTTCCTGTTCTCACCCTGCTCTTTGGTTTACTGATACCGTCGCCGACTCTGCTTCTGGCCTCTGTCAACTTCGTGTTGCCTTTCTCCTCTGACTTTTCTGTGACGTGGGTTTTTATTTACTTATTTAAACTTTGTGTTTTATATTGGGGTGTAGCCGATTAACAATGCTGTGGCTGTTTAGGTGAACAGCTCAGGGACTCAGCCCCACATACACATGCACCTATTCTCCCCCAAACTCCCCTACCCTCCAGGCTGCCACATAACACTGAGTAGAGTTCCCTGTGCTGGACAGTAGGTCCTTGTTGATTATCCATTCTAAATCAGCCGTGTGTACACGTCCATCCCAAACTCCCTAACTGTCCCTTCCCCCATCCTTCCCCCCAGCAACCATAAGTTTGTTCTCTATGTCTGTGAGTCTTTTTTTGCTTTCTAAGTTCATTTGCATCATTTCTTTTTAGATTTCACATGTAATGGGTGTCAAACGATGTTTCTCCTCTCTGTCCGAGTTGCTTCAATCAGTATAATCTCTGGGTTCATCCACGCTGCTGCAAATGGCATCGTCTCACTGTGTCTCATGGTGCAGT
The DNA here is from genome assembly GCF_000754665.1 of Bison bison bison. Taxonomy (NCBI): domain Eukaryota; kingdom Metazoa; phylum Chordata; class Mammalia; order Artiodactyla; family Bovidae; genus Bison; species Bison bison. Next base: position 5,530 of record NW_011483187.1, read on the forward strand.
AACATCCCACTGTGCAGATGTACCGCATCTTCTCTGTCCACTTCTCTGTTGATGGACATTTACGTGGTTTCCACGAAAAGGATGTTGTAAATAGTGCTGTAGCGGACACCCGGGTGCTGTGCCGTGGTTTTTAGGTGTGTCTCTTACGCAGAACGTGCAGTCAGCCTGTGGGTACTTTTATGCCTTTTCAGCCTGACTTGCAGCTTCGTGCTCAGGAGAGGCTGGACGCGCCTCTGGCATCACAGGTGAGAGTGGGCGCTCCAGGCCGCGTGGCCTGCATCTCTGCCTCTTTCTCCAGCCTGTGCCTCTCTCGCCACTGGCGCACGTTTGCCTGGCCTTTTTTGCCCTGTGGGCACTCACTCTGTGACTTCACCTCACCATAGAGACTATCTTTTTCTTCCAACAATATTGACTCACCACTGTGTATGGCAGGAAAACCACCACCCTCTGTTCTCCCAGGCATTATTCTGGAATGTTCACTCTGGTGGGGATAACACTTTGGCCCCTTGGTCTGCCGCAGGGGCTGTTTGTCATCTTTGCACTCAGAACTGTTGCCGCCTGGAGTGACGCCCAAGCCAGAGTGCTCCAGGGCCCCCACCGGCCTCCTTAGATCGCAGCTTCCTCATTCTTGAGCATCCTATTCAGGCTGCAATTTTTTTTTTTAACAGAATTTGAAAGTTTATTAGGAATTTTGTTTTAGGCCACTCCATGCGGTTTGTGGATCTTATTTCTCATCCAGGGGATGAACCCTTGCCCCAGGCACTGGGAGGGCAGAGTCCCAAACAGTGGACCGCCAGGGACGTCCACAGAGATTGTTTCTTGACTGTATCATCTCCAAGCATGTC
>NW_011483187.1:6536-11661 GCF_000754665.1 Bison bison bison
GTCTTTGAGTCCTTTTAGTTTCCAGGAAAAGTACATGGAGAATATTTATTCTTTCTGATCCTTTGGGATTCCCTGGTGGTCTAAGAGGCTGAAGCAGTTAAGACTTTGCCGTCTGTTGCAGAGGGTGTGGGTTCAACCCCTGGTCAGGGAGCTGAGATCCCTATGCCTCATGCCTTTAAAACATTAAATAGAAACAATATTGTAGCAAAATTCAATAAAGACTTTAAAAATGGTCCACATCAAAAAATCATTTAAAAAAAGAATAGAAATAACAATCCTTGGACTGAGCAGCGTTCAGAGGCCCTGTCCTCTCCCAGTCCAGCTGAACACCTGTGTCTGGGCCTCCATCTCCCGCTTAGGGACACCTTCTCTGGCTGTTCTCTACTTCAGGTGGCTCACCTCCTGGGAAGAATGTTCCCATAGAATTATGTTCCTTTTCCAATTATACACTGATTAATGAGACTGCAGAACCAGAAAATGATGATCCCACTGTATTTTATTTCCCGTGAGAGCAAGGACTTTGTCTGTTCTTGTGACTTTTGCTCAATGAGAAAAGACAGGTCAGGTTCTCAAACAGCTAAATAAATGAGCAAAACTCATGTCTTGCCCGGCTTGAAAGGCCCCTGCCTTATCTTCAGCTCTGTTGTGCGGTCGGCACAGTCGGGCTTAGTTCTCGGCTTGTTTTGTGTCTTACGCACCTGTTCTTTGTTCCTCTTTCCTGATTTCTTTTCAATTAATCTTTTTTTCTCCTTTTAAAGTAAACTTTATTGAGATATAATTCACACACCATAAGATTAATTCGTTTCAAGCTCTTAGTCAATGAGTTTTAACAAACGTTTACACTCACAAAACCAGCACTGCGATCGAGATATGACATTCCCACCACCTCCGAAAGAGTTGTTTATGCCGCTCTGCAGTCAGCCCCTGGGTTGGGAAGACCCCCTGGAGGAGGGCGTAGCAACCCGCTCCGGAATTCCTGTCTGGAGAATCCCATCAACAGAGGAGATGGGGTCGCAAAGGGCTGGACACTTATTCTACATTCTTGCCAACAATTGGCGTAGTTGGTTAAGTATTTTTCAATATGTAATCTGAACACCTCTGTCGGCTTCTTGGGTTTCCCAGGTGGTGTGGTGGTAAAGACTGCCTGCCAATGCAGGAGATGCAAAAGACACAGAGTCAATCCCTGGGTCGGGAAGAACCCCTGGAGGAGAAAACGCCAACCCTGCCCAGAATTCATGCCTAGAAAATTCCACGGACAGAGGAGCCTGGCAGGAGCCACAGAGCTGGGCACGACTGAGTGCACACGTTGTCTTTTGTGTGTCTGCCTTTACACTTCTCGTGGCTTTTAAAAATATTATGGTATGCATCCTTAACTTATCAGAATCTGTTTTGAATTAACATCATATAGCTCAATGTGAGGTGTAAGAACTTTATTTCGTGTGTGAGAACATTGATCTGATGAGTGTCATAAACAAAAATGTGAATTTTGGCTTCAATGTCTGCCCTAGAAACTTATAGTTGAAACAAATATTTTCTTTTGGAAATTGATATGTGGTTCTCAGGGCTCAAGCAAAGGTTTTGTTGGGAAATGACTGAAACGTGAGGACTTTGGAACATTCTAATTTCATTTCTCCTCCATGGCTGGTGCTATTGGTGTTATATATGTTACTACCACATGTGCCGTTCGCTCTCATGGTCGGTGCTTTGTTTTATTTCCTTATTTGCTTGCTTTTGTCCGCTCTGGGTCTTCACTGCTGCACAGGCTTGCTCTAGTTGCGGCGAGCAGGGGCTGCTCCTCGTCGTGGTCTGAGGGCTCCTCGCTGTGCTGTCTCCTCTCGTCGCAGAGCGCTGGCTCTAGGGCGCACGGGCTCTGCGGTTGGAGTGCACGGGCTTAGCTGCTCCACAGCATGTAGAATCTTCTTGGACCCATATCCTCGGCCTTCACGGAAGGATTCTTAGCCATTGGACCACCAGTCAAGTCCTTTTTTTGCTTTAAACAGTTAATAGTTCTTTAAGAAAAACTAAGAAAATTGACATTTCTTTCATCTGTGTTTGCCTTTCTAATTGCTGCTTCTGGTGCTCTGCTCCTGTCCATCTCAACTCCACTGGCGCGCGGCTGTTGCTCTAGAAGGATGCCCTTCTATCATCTTCTAGCCACTGTTATTTCCAAGGAGAAATCAGCTGTCATTCTTATTGGGGCACCTTCAATCCATAGGTTATTTAGAACTCATGATGCTGCTTGACTTTCAAACACTTAAGGGTGTTCTTACCAACTATTGTTACTGGGTTTTAGTGAATTTATATTTTAGTGAGAGAACATACTTGGATGACATCAATTCTCAAAAGTCTGTTGAGACTTGCTGTATAGCCTGGCATTATTCTCACGGTCCCTGTGGCCCTACGGTGGGGATGGTGGCGGCAGCTAAGTTGCTCAGTCGTGTCCACCTCTTTGACCCCGTGGAGTGCAGCCCGCCAGGCTTCCCTGTCCTCCGCTACCTCCTGGAGTTTGCTCAGGTCCATTGAGTTGGGGTGCTGTCTAACCCTCTCATCCTCGGCTGCCCCCTTCTCCTTTCGACTCCCCAGTGGCTTTTATTGCATGCAGGACTTTGTGCAGGATGCATGCCCAGGTTCTAGGTCCTCTTCTCTTCCTCAGGAGCAGGCTCTGGTCTGGGTCAGCAGGGAGTTAACTTTTCGGTGGGCCACTTGATCCTGGGGGGAACTTACCAGCCATCTTTCATTCTCCATCTTTCACTTCTTGTTTCAGAGTCAATAGTTCCTTGAATTAATAGACATTTTCTGAAGTATACTTTACTTCCCTGTTAATTTTTTTTTCTTACAAAACTATTATGTCTCTTCTGTCTCTCAGCAGAAATGTTTCTTTCATACTAGCAGATGCCTCTTTTCAAGGGCCCCGCTTCAGTTGGTTTTATTTGCTTGTGGTTTGCCTGCTGTGAAGTAATTTCTCCAGGCCTCTGGCACTTTCTTGTGGAGGGGATCGTGTGTTCTCCTCGGGCCAGGGCTCAGTGATTGGTTAGTGTATCCGTCAGTTTGTTAAAAGTCTGAGGTTCAAACTCCCCACGCTCTAATGGGGGCCCACCCAGCATGCAGGTCCGTTGTGGACTGGCTGGGGCCTTGTGTGCGGCACCCCCTGCTGCGGGACCTGGGCTCCTGGGGCATTGCCCCACTCTGTGGCAGAGGACAGAGCCCTGGGCCAAGAGTATTGCTAGACATGTTCCTACTTCTGCATCTTTATTGCCCAGGGCAATAAAGTAATCCTGAATAAGCGAGAGCTGTGAGCACATGAGAAGGCTGGGTGCCAGGAGAAAATGGCCTTGAAGGGTTAAATCCCGGCGGGGCCGATGGAGTAAGAATGGGGTGGTGATGACCGGGTCTCCGGCAGGTCTGGAGATGATGGACAGGAGGCCAGGGGAACGGTGCTCCAAGGAGGGGGGGCCTGCCTGGAAGCCGCAGGGCGTTTCCAAGGGTGCGCACACCTGGGTGAGGAACGCTTGCGTGGGGCCGGGAGGATGCCGCGTGTTGAGAATGGAGGCTGGTGACGAGCTGCCAGGGGCTGGGATGCAGAGAGGAAGTGGGGGCATGTGAGGGGCAACGGTCGGAAGCAGGCATGAGGCCCACCGGTTCCCAGGACAGGGGGTCTCGATGGCCGGTGCCAGAGGCCAGGTGACACTGGACCACAGCAGGGCATCACCCCCGGCCAGCCCCTTAGGTCAAGTCTCACAGGCGGCTCCCCCACCACAGGCCCACTGGAGGGGCTCTGAGGCCAGTAGGGGGAGACAGGAGGGAAGCCACATCCTGCTGGCTTCCTGGAGGAGGTGACCTCGCGCAGGGCCAAGCCGGGGCGGGACAAGGCGGCAGGCCCATGGCCGGGCCGCCTCAGCTCTGGCCCCTCTGCAGGCTCCCATCTCCCACACCTGTGCGTCCCTGTCCTCCCCCCGGGCGGGGCAGTCTAGACAGCCTCCAGGCTCCTCGGCCCACCTGGCTTTTGTCCCCTGAGACCCTCAAGCAGAAGCCAAAGCTGCAGACAAAGGGGTATTTGCCTTCCTCTCCAGCTGGAGACGCCCCCTGGCTCTGGGCCAGAGCGGGGGCCCAGGACGCCGCCCAGAGTGCCTCAGGGCTGTAGCTCCCAGGATGCATACGCAGGTCCAGGGCCGGCCGGAGGGCCCAGCCTGGGAGCTTGACCTCAGACCTGCTGCCCACCTGTGGCTGAGGGCCAGGTGGGGTGAGGACGGGCTCAGGGGGCAGGGAAGGGCATTGTGCAGGGGTGTCCAGGGAAGCTCGGATGCGGGCTGGGCCTTCGCGAAGTGGACACAGAGCTGGGAGCTGGCAGGGGTTCTGGGAGCAGACCCAGAACCTGATGTTCTGGGGGCGAAGACGAGGCTCAGCCTGGCGGACGCGGAGGCCCCGGCGGCTGTGAGTCTGCACCCCCGGCCCTCTCCCCCTCCCTCCTCTAAGCCCCTAGGGCCCTGGAGCCCTGGCCCCCTCCCTCTCCTTGGCCCCACCTCCCGTGTCCAGGCAGCAGTGACAGGAAGACTTGGAGCCCCCCCGCCACGAGTGAACAGTGCCCGCCCGAGCAGTGCCCGCTGCCGGCCTGGCCCTGCCCGCGTCCAGGGCCGCCTCTCTTTCTGTTTCCCCACGGGGCTGCCTTTATTTTCCTGCACTGCGTGTCTCTGCGAGGTGCCCGGCCCTGCGGGATGAGGCGAGCTCTGACCGTGACGGTCCGAACCACCCGCCAGTGACTTCATGCGAGGCAGACAAGGCCCCGAGACTTCTTCCTCACTGCGGGCAGGGGTCCCCTCTTGAGAATCCAGGCAGAGGGCATGTGGGTGCTCTCGGGCACCCCAGGCACCCCCAACGCCACTGCAGACACTGCCCGGAGGGTGCCCGCAGCCCCTCCCCAGCGGGGCCCGGAGCAGGCCAGGCCCCCCGTACCCCAGCGTCACCCGGCCCCCAGTGCAGAAGCTCTGGGAGGGCCAGGGGCAGGACAGGCCCTTGGAGACCAGGCCGAGCGGTTGGCATCCTGCTGCCCGCCCCGCCTGGCCCTCCCAGGCCCCTGACCCAGGCTACCGGCCACCTTTCCCCCCGGGCCGTGGGAGGGGCAGGGAGC
>NW_011483187.1:11761-12618 GCF_000754665.1 Bison bison bison
CATCCCCGCCGATAAGGCTGACTTCACGGCCCCGACCTGCTGACGTGGGGACCCGCCAGGCCACTCCCTGAGGAGCCCCCCCGGGCCTGATAGGAGGGAGGCGTGCCTGCTGCCCCAGATCAGCTAGCCTGTCGGCAAAGGCCAGAGCTGAGCGCCTGGCATGCCCGCTTCCCCGTGCCCCACGGCTGCAGGGGTCACCGTGGAGCCGTGTCCACCGCAGGACACCTGGCCCGGGAAGGGACCTGCTCCCCCGTGGTGTCTGAGCCTCCTCGGCCCAGGCCGTCCTAACCCCCTCCCATCGTTGGACGGCGTCCTCAAGCGTGGCCTGTGCCCCTCCCCACCGGGCAGCTCCGGCTGGAGGGCACTCGCCGGGAGCCTCCGCCTGGCAGGTGCCCCTGAGCCGCCCCTCTCCCTGGGGCCAGGGGTCAGAGTGGGTGCTGGGCGCCTGCGGGAGGGGAGTGAGAGCTGCCTGCCCTGTGGACGAGGTGAGGGGCCGGGGGCCAGCGTGCCCCGGGGGGCCAGGCAGGACAGTGGGTAGGAAGTGACTCGAAAGGGCAGCTGGACAAGAGCAGGGTCCCTGGACCTCGAGCTGCACCTGAGAACCACGAGCTGGAGGACACAGGGCGGGGAGCAGGTGGGCCTCCGCAGCGGCAATCGGGCCGAGGACGGGCCTGCGGGGTACCCCCTGCACCCCTCCACCACCACACCTGCCCCCCAGCCACTGGGGGTGCCGGCTGCCCCTCCCCAGGACCCGCCCACCTGGACAGCCTCCCTCCCAAGGCCCCCCGCCCTCACAATGGCAGCTCCACTAGGGCGCATGGCCAGAGCTCTGGCACGGACGGCTCCCAGGCTCTCCC
>NW_011483187.1:12964-14167 GCF_000754665.1 Bison bison bison
GAAGGCCCCTGAGGTTGGCAGAGGCAGTGAGGCGGCAGGTAGCCCCTGCATCGCATGAGAAGGGGGCTCCGTGGGCTCTGGTTGGCCAGGCCGGGGACACCGCTGAGGCTTCCCCAGGACACAGGGCCGCGGGTCTCGGGTCGGCAGCCAGGCCAGCCTTGACTCCTGTCTCGGGCTGCCCCAGGGAGCCCTGCTCGGGCTGCAGGCTGGGGACCCCTCCTGCGTTGTGAGGACATCCTCTTCTCCACCCCACAACAGCTGCGAGGATGAAGCCGGTGGGGCACGAGGGAGGCGGCACGTGAGTGAGCTGCTGCCTCCTTCAGTCGGGACGCCAGCCGAGGGCTGATCTCAGCACAGACCACCCCCTCGCCCTGTCGTGGCTCTGATGCTGGTGGCCAGCGATAAACCCCAGGAAGAACTTGGCCAGGGGGTGCGGGGTAGGGCGGTAGTTTCAGAAACGAGGACACAGGGCCTCTGGGAGGCACGTGGGCTCTGAGGGCAGGTGCCAGGCTGCTGGTCCCCACAGATGCCCCTCCCCCAGCAGGGCTGGCAGGTGGGCAGGGTGAGGGCCAGGACACAGGCTGGGTGGGCGGGTCGGCTGTGCGCCGCGGTGCCTGAGACAGCTGGCCTGGGGGGCTTGGATGGCGTCCTCCCCAGGTGGTGGGGGGTCCCAGGGATGCTCAGACCCCGGGCCTGCCTGGGGGCCGAAGAGTGGGGCCCAGGAACAGGCTCTGGGGTCTCTGGGGACTGTGGCTGTTCTCTCGGGAGCAAGGGGCACAGTGGGTTCAGTCTTTGGGTACGGAGCGGGGGAGGTGACATGGCTCCACCTCCAGAGCCTGAAGGACCTTAGTGACCAGTCAGCTTGAGGCCCAGGGTCTTCGTCCCAGAGGGGAGAGGCCTGGGGACTTGCCAGAAAGCGGGAACAGTGCAGGGCAGATGTGGGCCTGGCACGGTCAGGCCTGCGGGGACTCGGACCCTCGGCCGTGCGGGACGCCCCGCCCTCCCTCTGGACCACCTGTCTGGGCTGTGAGTGAAGCTAGTGAATGGTGCCCCCACGACTCACGCCCCAGCCCCAGAAGCTATGAGTGTGTGTATTGGGGAAACAGGTCTTCACGGCTGCAACTAAGGGGAGGCCCTTGAGCACCCTTCATCCTGGTTCCCTGCTGGGTCCAGCTCCAAGGCAAGGGTCGTGGTGAGCGGACA
>NW_011483187.1:14267-17472 GCF_000754665.1 Bison bison bison
GGAGGGGGAGGCTAGCCACGAGCCACAGGGGGCGCGGCCTTGGAGACGGGGTGGGCACAGGAGGGCTGCTGCACTGAGCCCAGCGCACAGGCACCCCCGGGGCTGACCGAGCGGCCAGAGCCACATCCTCGGGGCCTCCAGTTCCCTGACCTCCGACCCCTGGTCGGAGCGACGTTTTCTGGGGGCAATGTTCTCCGGCCTGGGCCGCTGGTCATGGTGGCTGAGATCACCATGCACCTCCAAGAGCTCAGGCTGGGAGGGCGTGGCCCTGCCCTAACCAGCCACGGGCACCTTAGTGGGGGACAGGCCCTGAGTGGCCGTACAGCAAGGCAGCTGGCCCGGCCCCCCTGCCCACTGCCCCCACCACCACAGGTCACCACCAGGACGGGGGGTGGGGCGGGCACATGCGGTGGGCAGATCCGGCCGGGAGATGCTCCTGCCTTGGCTGCCAGGCCAGCTCAATCCAGGAGGCTCTGCAGGACGCCAGGGCCATGCCTGCAGCTGGCTCACCTTCACTCATCCATTTATTCCACTGTTTATGGAGCCCCTCCCTTCAGCCCCCCTGAGGTTTGGGGGACACACTGTTCACAGGCGTCGATGCAGCAGGGTGAGGGGTGGTGTGGCGGCAGCAGGGACCCTGACCCCAGCGAGTCTGCGGGAGGCTCAGTCCCAAGTGCTAGACCCCCACTGGGTCAGAGCGCAGGGGACTCTACCTGGACACCGGCATCTGGGCCTCCAAGGCTGGGACCCCCAGGGTAGGTGAGTCCTGGTGTGACTGCACCCCTGTGCCGGGGCAGGTGGGTCTCCCATCCCTGGGGCAGGTGGGTACTTGCCGCCCTCTGGGAGGCTGTGAGGACAACACCAGCCCAGCCCGGTGAGGATTGGCCAGACGCAGCAGCCGGAGGGAATGGGGCCAGATCACCATCCTCACCAGGGATCCCGCGGGCTTCCGGGTCGGCCCCTCTGCCCTCTTCCCTGGGGGCTGCTGCTGAGAGATTTTAGAAATTCTGGTCCAGCTCTCACATCCATACATGACTACTGGAAAGACCGTAGCTTTGACTATTCAGATCTTTGTCAGCAAAGTGACATCTCTGCATTTTCATCCACCATCTAGGTTTGTCAGAGCTTTCCTTCCAAGGGGAAAGCATCTTAATTTCATGGCTGCAGTCACAGTCCACAGTGATTTTGGAGCCCAAGAAAAGAAAATCTGTCACTCTTTCCATTTTTTCCCCATCTATTTGCCATGACAGGCATGGCTATTACAGTCAGACCATAAAGAAGACTGAGCGCCAAAGGGTTGATGCTTCTGAACTGTGGTGTGGAGAAGACTCTTGAGAGTCCCTTGGACTGCAAGGAGACCAAACAAGTCCATCCTAAAGGAACTCAATCCTGAATATTCATTGGAAGGGCTGAAGCTGCAATACTTTGGCCACCTGATGCAAAGAGCTGAATCTTTAGAAAAGACCCTGATGCTGGGAAAGATTGAGGGCAGGAGGAGAAGGGGACGACAGAGGATGTGATGGTTGGGTGGCATCACTGACTCAATGGACATGAGTTTGAGTAAACTCCAGGAGTTGGTGATGGACAGGGAGGCCTGGCGTGCTGCAGTCCATGGGGTCACAAAGGGTCGGACACGACTGAGCGACTGAACAACAGCAACAAGTTTGCCGTGACGTAATGAGACCAGATGCCATGATTTTCGTTTTCTGAATGTTGAGTTTTAAGCCAGATTTTTCACTCTCCTCTTTCACCCTCACCAAGAGGCTCCTCAGTTCCTCTTCACTTTCTGCCGTTAGAGTGGTAACATCTGCGTGTCTGAGGTTATTGGTATTTCTCCCGGCAATCTTGATTCCAGCTTGGGCTTCATCCGGCCCAGCATTTCAGATGATGCATAGAAGTTAATTAAGCAGGGTGACAATGTACAGTCTTGACAAACTCCTTTCCCAATTTTGAACCAGTCCATTGTTCCATGTCTGGTTCTAACTGTTGCTTCTTGACCTGCAAACAGGTTTCTCAGGAGGCAGGTCAAGTGGTCTGGTATTTCCATCTCTTCAAGAATGTTCCACAGTTTGTTGTGATCCACACAATCAAAGGCTCTAGCATAGTCAATGAAGCAGAAGTAGATATTTTTCTGGATCTCCATGGCTTTTTCTATGATCCAGTGTTGGCAATTTGATCTCTGATTCTTCTGCCTTTTCTAAATCCAGCTTGTACGTCTGGAATTTCTTGGTTCACATACTACTGAAGCCTAACTTGAAAGATTTTGAGCATGAACCTGCTCGCATGGGAAATGAGCACAATTTGAACATTCTTTGGCATTGCATTTCTCTGGGGTTGGAATGCAAACAACTTTTCCAGTCCTGTGGTCCCTGCTGAGTTTTCCAAATTTGCTGGCATATTGAGTGCAGCACTTTACCAGTATGAAGTTTTAGGTTTTAAACTAGCTCAGCTGAAATCCTATCAGCTCCACTAGCTTTGTTCGTAATAATGCTTCCTAAGACCTACTTGACCTCACACTCCAGGATGTCTGGCTCTAGGTGAGTGATCACACCATCATGGTTATCTGGGTCATTAAGATCCTTTTTGTATAGTTTTTCTGTGTATTCTTGCAGCCTCTTCTTAATCTATTTTGCGTCTGTTAGGCCCTTGCTGATTCTTTCCTCTATTGTGCCGATCTTTGCATGAAACATTCCCTTGATAGCTCTAATTTTCTTGAAGAGATCTCTAGTCTTTCTCATTCTATTGTTTTCTTCTATTTCTATTATAAAGAAATGGAGTAGCCCTCATAGCCAACAAAAGGGCCTGAAATGCAGTACTTGGGTACAGTCTCAAAAATGACAGAATGATCTCTGTTTGTTTCCAGGGCAAATCATTCAGTATCACAGTAATCCAAGTCTATGCCCCAACCACTAATGCCGAAGAAGCTGAATTTGAATGGTTCTATCATGACCTACAAGACCTTCTAGAACTAACACCAAAAAGGAATTAGAATGGTTCTATCATGACCTACAAGACCTTCTAGAACTAACACCAAAAAGGAATTAGAATGGTTCTATCATGACCTACAAGACCTTCTAGAACTAACACCAAAAAGGAATTAGAATGGTTCTATCATGACCTACAAGACCTTCTAGAACTAACACCAAAAAGGAATTAGAATGGTTCTATCATGACCTACAAGACCTTCTAGAACTAACACCAAAAA
>NW_011483187.1:20429-22054 GCF_000754665.1 Bison bison bison
TAATCTATAGAAAGGAAGGCAGGACACCTCCTGGACAGAATAGCAGGGTCAGGGAGAAGCTGTGTCTGGGCCGCTCCCAGCACAGATCTGGCCTCTGCCCACCCTCCGCACCAAAGGACTTGACCTGTGGCTCCAGACCAGGAGGACTTGGATTTCCTGGGGGCTGCGTGGACACACGTTCCGCTGACCGGGGCTGGAACCATTCTCTCCTTTTCTTGTGCTGCGGACGTTGATGAAGCCCCGCGTGCACACACGCAGGGCACTGCTGTCTGCCCGAACCCCACAGACCGACCTGGGGTTGCGTGGGGAGGGGCCAGGCGGCCACTGCTTCCCGAGGGGATCTGAGGATGGGCTGGCACAGGCAGCTGGCTGCCCTCGGGAGCTCATGGGGGTCTCTCAGCCCAGGGCCGGCACCTCCCGCTGGGAGCTGGATTCTCCTGGCCCACGTCGATCTGCGGGTTCTCTGGCCCACAGCTGTGCACTCAGCTCTGGGCCAGTGAAAGCAGGGCTCTTCCCAGCAAAGGAGAGACCTACTGGGGCCTCCCTTTCCCCAGTAAAACAAAGGCTCCAGGCCAGAGAGGAAGGAAGGGAACACAGCTCAGAATGTGGCCAAGCCCCAGGCTGCCTGCAGGTCGACCAGACGTCTCATGGCCGCTGCTCCCACTTTATAGGGGGCTGCTGGGGGTGAGAGACACTGGTGTTGGGGCCTGCAGGTGCCCCACTCTTAAAGACCCCCCCCCCGGCAAATCAGGCCCTCTACCCAGCAGCGCTCCCATCACACGGGGAGGCCAGGCTTCCCAGACGGCGGTGGGTGCTCCTTACACGGCAGCCCTGGGCACAGGGCTGCCCGGGGCAGGCTGTTCACCAGGACACTGAGGCCACGTCCAGGCCTGTGCAGGAGGGAGGGGGACCTGTCTTCAGCGATGTGGGCCCAGCCCCGGAGGGCAGGGTGGCAGCCACCTTCAGGCCGGGCCAGGCCACCTCGAGCTGCCTAAGTGCCTGATCTTCTGGCTTCAGGGACACGGGCCCAGCCTGCTGCCCCTGGGGACACCACCTTCCTGGGGCCACAGACACGGGCCTGGGGGTGGGGCTCGGGGACCTGAGAACATGGCCTGCCTCCCGGACTCACCGCTGGGGACCAGAGGGTCAGCCCACACTCGGGTTATGGCTGTCCCATCCCGGGGGGACACTGGGCCCCGGGCAGTGACCCTGCAGCCCCCGGCGCTTCAGTGAGGGGGTGCCTGTGGGTGGGGGATCGGCCCCCATAGCTTTACGCCCTCTGTCCCTTCAGGGCACCGTGGGCAGGATGGTGGCATCAGCCCAGCCCACAGGTGACCAAGCCCACAGGTAGGGCTTGGAGAGCAGGAGACTCCCGCCCCCCTTCACCCTCGAGGACAGAGCCTGGTGCTGGGGGGTCCGCAGGAGGCAGGGAGGCCAGGAATGGATGTGCATGGAGCCCCAGGTGTGCTGGGCACCCCCCACCTGCTCTCGGGGCTCCCTCAGCCTCGGGGCGGCCCAGCACAGACGCAGCCTCCTTCCGCCACGAAAGGCCTCAGAGGTGTCAGCGGGTTTGGCGGGAAAGTGCCGGAGGCTGGGAGCTGTCCTGCTCTCCCCAGCAGTGGGGC
>NW_011483188.1:0-550 GCF_000754665.1 Bison bison bison
GAATTTTCCACAGTTTATTGTGATCCACACAGTCAAAGGCTTTGGCATAGTCAATAAAGCAGAAATAGATGTTTTTCTGGAACTCTCTTGCTTTTTGACTAGTGGAAATAACTTCTGAAAACCAGAATAAAGGGAAAACAATGGAAAGAACTGAGGATAGTCTCAGAGACACCTGGGACAATGTTAAATACACCAACATTCAACTTTTAGGAGTCTCAGAAGAAGAGAATAAGAAAGGTCTGAGAAGTTTTGAAGAGATTATAGTAAAAAGCCCACCTAATATGGAAAAGGAAATAATCAAATCTAAGAAGCGCAGAGTCCCATACAGGATAAATCCAAAGAGAGACACACCAAGACACATAGTAATTAAACTAATCAAAATTAAAAGCATAAAGCATTAACAGAAGCAAGGGGGAAACGTCAATTAACATACAAGGTAATCACAATATTAACACCTGATCTTTCAGCACAAAATTTCTAGGTCAGTAGGTAGTGGCAGGATATCCCTAAAATATTGAAAGGGAAAAACCTACAATCAAGATTACTCTAC
>NW_011483188.1:986-4622 GCF_000754665.1 Bison bison bison
ACTGTGTAGGAAAACCAGGCAGCCATGAAGGCAAAGTGATACTGTTGAGTCATGTACAGGGCAGGAAGCCAACACTGTAGCCTCTCTCTCCCACATACCAGCACCAGCAACTGAACAATAGAGAAAGACCCCAGACAGGCTGGCCCTTTAAGCCTCTGATGGGCCAAATAATAGAGAAGGACTCCAGCCAGGAGGGCCTTTTAAGTGCCTGATCAGGCCAAGCAAAAAAGAAGGGCCAGCCAAAGAGCCCCTCGATCACCAGCTGCCAGAGGCTAGAAAAGGACTCTGACTGGGCCATAGCTCCTACTGTTGAGGCAGTCAGTATCCCTACACATTTGGTGCTTCCAGTGTCCCTGTGATCCAAGCAGCTGTGCCACCTCTATACTCAACACTTGCTGGGGCAGAGCTGCCAAAAGCTAGAAAAAAAACCAAGGGTATCACATTTCATGCTGCTCTAGCTGCTGGCTCCTGAGTACCTGGTGGTGCTGAGGCCCTTGTGATCCAAGCAACTGTGCCACCTGGGTCCTCATTGAGGCAGACCCAGGTCCTCCAGGGCAGACTTAGGAGCAAAGCCCTGTGGATGACTCACATACAGAGGTGGAGATAAAACCACAGTTGAAACACAGGGACAGTGTGGCTAAGGAATAGGACCCAAATGCTTCCCACCAGCTATACAAGTGGCAGGTTAAATCCAGATGATCAACTGGGCTGACTCTGTGTCCTATGGGATGTATAAAAAGACAATGAAAGCTCCCACAAAAGAAAATGACTGGCTCTGGCACCTGGAGGTGGACATTGGAGGCAAGAACACACAGGAGTAAGACCAGATTAGAGTCTGAGCTGCCACCACAGCAGGTCTGGAGACCAGTCCAGTATCAGAGGGCATCCTAGGGAGGAGAGGTGGACTGTGACTCACAAAGAGGGAAAAGATACTGACAGCTGAGATTCAAAAAAATATATTTATTATTCTTATATTTTGACTTATTCTGCAGTTTGTTTCTTGATTTTTTCCCCCCACTGTTGCTATATTTGTTGATTTTATTAGTACTATTAAATTCATTAAACTTCTGATAATTTTTTAATCATAATTTTTAATTATTTTATATCTTTCTCCTCTACAGCGGCCTTTTGCAGTTCTGTGGCATATATTTTTCTTTTCTTTTTTTATTTTTACAAAATTTAAAAGTTTATTTTTTATTATTTTACTACATTTATTCTTTTGTTTGCCTTTCTTATTGTTATTTTCCTGTTGTAGTTGCTCTAATATATATAAATCTTTATCTACCTCTTTTAACTATGCTTTTCTATTCTTTTTCTCACCATATTGGTTAGTTTATTTTGTTTTCATTGCTTTCTTCCCCAGTTGGCACCTTGCTTTGGTTTCGTATTCCAGTTTATACTTTAGTTTTGTTGTAAAAGGTTGATATTATTTTTGGTTTCCTTTACTTGCCAGGTTAATCTCTTGAACTTTATTTTCTTGAGGGGGGCTATTTCAGTTTTGTTTATGGGTTTATATGTGTATGTGTATATTCCATTATTTTTGTTATTATTTGATTTATTTTGTATTTGCCATTTGTCTGAGTCTCCCCCTTTTAATTCTTGTTTTTTGCTTTTGTGTGTTTGTTTTAATCTCCTTTAATGCGACAACAAACAACCTGTGAAATCTGTATTCCCTGGCCATAAATTAGGCCCTGAGCCTTTGAAGTGTGACCACTGACACCAAGACACTAGATTGCCAGAGAATTACTAACCCCAGGGAGTATGAATCAGTAAGAACTCCCACAAATACTTCCACCTGTGTATAAGACCCAGCATCCCCAACTGCCAGCAGAAATCTGTGCAGGATACCTTGCCCAAACAACAGCAAGACAAAAACACAGATCCAGTCATCAGCAGATAGGATTACCACCTCACAAAGCCCCACCCATCAGAGGAAAAAATAAATAAAAGCAAAAACTCATGTCCTTCCACCCGAACACAAGCACAAGTCACATTGAACATGAAGCCTACAAAATTAGACCAACCTTACCCACCAAGTGTAGAAACCAAAGGAAAAAGGAATTCAACCTCAAAGCCTGGGAAAAGGAAACCTCAAACACAGTAAGTTAATAAAAAAGAAAATGCAGAGACATTCTGTGCAAATGAAGGAAGAAACACAAAACCAAATAAACAAAAAAAGAAATAAGCAAATTGTCTTAAAAACAATTCAGAGGAATGATTATAAAGATGATCCAAAACCCCAAAAACAGAATGGAGAAAATGCAAGAATCAATTAACACATTTAACAAAAACCTAGAAGAAATAAAGAATAAACAAACAGAGACAACACAATCACTGAAATTAAAAATACTCTAAAAGGAATCAATAGCATAATATCTGAAGCAGAAGAACAAATAAATGAGCTGGAAGTTAGAAAGATGGAAATAACTGTTGATGAGCATAATAAAGGAAAAAGAATGGAAGTAACTGAGTATAGTCTTGGAAACTTCTGGGACAATATTAAATGCACCACCATTGAAATTATAAGAGTCCAGAAGAAGAATACAAAAAGAAGAGTTTGAGAAAAATTTTGAAGAGATTATAGTCAAAAATTTCTCCAACATTGGAAAGGAGACAGTCAGTCAATTTCACGAAGCACAGACAATCTCATACAGGATAAACCCAAGGAGAAACACAGCTAGATACATACTAACCAAACTAACAAAGACTAAATACAAAGAAAGAATATTAAAAGGCAGTAAGGGAAAAACAACAAGTAACATATAAGGGAAACCCCATACAATTAACAGCTGATCTTTCAGAAGAAACTCTGCAGGCCAGAAGGGAATGGCAGGATATATTTAAAGTATTGAAAAGGAAAAATCTACAATCAAGATTATTCTACCTTGCAAGGATCTCATTCAAAACTGATGGAGAAATCAAAAGCTTTACAGAGAAGCAAAAGTTAAGAAAATTTAGTACTACCAAACCAGCATCACAACAAATGTTAAAGGGACTTATTTAAACAGGAAACACAAGAGAAGGAAAAGACTTATAAAAACGACCCAAAATAATTAAGAAAATGCCAATAAAAACATATATATCAACAATTACTTTAAATAAAAATGGGTTAAATGCTCCAACCGAAAGATTCAGACTGGCTTAATGGATGCAAAAACAAGACCCAAATATATGGTGCCTTCAGACCTAGAGACACATACAGACTGAAACTTAGAGGATGGAAAAAGATACTTCATGCAAATAGAAATCAAAAGAAATCCAGAGTAGCAATCCTCATATCTGACAAAATAGACCTTAAAATAAAGAATATTGCAAGAGATAAGGAAGGACACTACATAATAATCAAGGGATCAATCCAAAAGGAAGATATAACAATTGTAGATATCTATGCACCCAATATAGGAGCAGCTCAATACATAAGATAAATACTAACACAGAGAGAAGGCTAAACTGACAGTAACACAATAATAGCACCTCACACACCTCACTCACATCAATGGACAGATCATCAAAACATAAAATCAATAAGGAAGCACAAGCCTTCAATGACACATTAGGCCAGATGGTTCTAATTGATATCTTCAGGACATTCCATCCAAATGCAGACATGTACACCTTCTGCTCAAATGCACATGG
>NW_011483188.1:5697-7536 GCF_000754665.1 Bison bison bison
TTTGCCAACAAAGGTCTGTCTAGTCAAAGCTCTGGTTTTTCTAGTAGTCATGTATGGATGTGAGAGTTGGACTATAAAGAAAACTGAGTTCCAAAAAATTGATGATCTTGAACTGTGGTGTTGGAGAAGAATTTTGAGAGTCCCTTGGATTGCAAAGAGATCCAACCAGCCCATTCTAAAGGAAATCAGTCCTGAATATTCATTGGAAGGACTGATGGTGAAGCTGAAATTCCAGTACTTTGGCCACCTGATGGAAAGAACTGACTCACTAGAAAAGACCCTGATGCGGGAAAAGATTGAAAGCAGAAGGAGAAGGGGCTGACAGACAGTGAGATGGTTGTATGGTATCACTGACTTGATGGATATGAGTTTGAGTAAGCTTCGGGAGTTGGTGATGGACAGGGAAGCCTGGCATGCTGCAGTCCATGGGGTCGCAAAGAGTCAGACTTGACTGAGTGAGTGAATTAAACTGAATGCCTATCCTTCTAAGACTCTTTCAAAAAATTGTAGATGAAGGAACACTTCCAAACTCATTCTATGAGGCCATCACCCTGATACCAAAACCAGATAAAGATTGCACAAAAAACAAAATTACATACCAATATCATCAACAAATATAGATGCAAATCCTCAACAAAATTCTTGCAAACATAATCCAACAACGCATTAGAAGGATCTCACACCATAATCAAGTGAGGTTTATCCCAGTGATGTAATGATTCTTCAATACATACAAATCAATCAATGTGATGGACCATATTAACAAATTGAAAGATAAATACCATATAATCCATTGAATGGATGCAGAGAAAGCTTTTGACAAAATTCAACATCCATTTATGAAAAAACTCCTCAGAATATGGGTATAGAAGGAACCTACCTCATCGTAATATAGGCTGTATATGACAAATCCACAGCAAACATTATTCTCAATGGTAAAAAATTGATAGCATTTCCTCTAAGATCAGGAACAAGCCAAGGGTGCCCACTCTCATTATTATTATTCAACATAGCTTTAGTTGTCCTAGAGAAGAAAAGGAGATAAAAGAAATCCAGATTGGGAAAGAAGTAAAACTCTCACTGTTTTCAGGTGATGTGATACTATAAATTTTTGCATGCACATGTGTGTATGCTTAGTTGCTCAGTCGTGTGTGACTCTTTGCGAACCTGTGGACTGTAGCCCACCAGACTCTTCTGCCCATGGGATTATCCTGGCAAGAATACCGGAGTGGGTTGCCATTTCCTTCTTCAGGGAATCGTGTCAATCCAGGAATTGAATGCACATATACTGCAGCTCCTTCATTGATAGGCATATTCTTTACCAATGACAACCTGGGAATCCCAATATTATACATTGAAAATTAAGATATCATCAGAAAATTACTAAATCTAATCAATGGATTTAGTAGTCACAGGATACAAAATAAACAGAGAAATATCTTGCCTTTCTATACAATAAAAATGGAAAAAAAAATAGAAATCAAGGAAACAATCCCATTCACCATTGCCACAAAAGTATAAAATACATAGAAATAAACCAATCTAAGGAGACAAAATACCTGTATGCAGGAAACTACAAGAGACTGATGAAAGAAATCAAAGACAAAAACTATAAATATATCACATTCTTGGATTAGAAGAATCAATAATCTAAAAATGACGATACTACCCAAAGCAATCTACAGAGTCAGTGTGTCCGACTCTTTGCGACCCCATGGACTGTAGCCTATCAGGCTCCTCGGTCCATGGGATTTTCCAGGCAAGAGTGCTAGAGTGGATTGCCATTTCCTTCTCCAGAGGATCTTCCGAACCCAGGAATCGAACCCGGGTCTCCCACAT
>NW_011483188.1:7636-8662 GCF_000754665.1 Bison bison bison
AAGACAATCTCTTCAATAATTGGTGCTAGGAAAAGTAAACAGCTACCTGTAAATGAATGGAATCAGAACACTTCCTAACACCAAACACGAAAATAAATTAGAAAGGATTAAAGACCTAAATTTAATGCCCAAAACTATAAAACTGATAGAGGAAAACTTAGAACACCCTTTGACACAAATTGCATCAAGACCTTCTTTGACCCATCTCCTAGAATAATGGAAATATAAACAAAAAGAAATGAATGGTACCTAATCAAGCTTAAAAGCTTTTGCACAGCAAAGGAAACTATAAACAAGATGAGAAGACAGCCCTCAGAATGGAAGAAAATAATTACAAATGAAGCAGCTGACAAAGGATTAATCTACATAATATACAAGCTATTCAAGCAGGTCAATATCAGAAAAACAACCTAATCAAAAAATGGACAGAGGACCTAAACAAACATTCATATAATACAAAGAAGACATACAGATGGCTAATAAACACATAAAAACATGCTCAACATCACTCATTATTAGAGAAATGCAAATTAAAACTACATTGAGGTATCATTTCACACTAGTCAGAATGGTCATCATCAAAAAATCTACAAATAATAAATGCTAGAGAGGATGTAGAGAAACGCAAACCTTCTTCCATTGCTGGTGGGAATGTAAATTGATACAGCCACTAGTGAGAACAGTATGGAGATCCTTTAAAAAGTAGGAATAAAATTAGCATATGACCCAGCAATCCTACTACTGGGCATATGCCCTGAGAAAAACAAATTCTAAAAAACACATGTACTCCCAATGTTCATTACAACACTATTTACAATAGCTAGGACATAGAAGCAACCTAGATGTCCATCAACAGATGGATGGATAAAGAAGCTGTGGTACATATATACAATGGAATGTTATGTAGCCATAGAAAGGAACACATTTGAGTCAGTTGTAGTGAGGTGGATGAACCTAGAGCCTCTTATACAGAATGAAGTAATTCAGAAGGAGAAAAACAAATATTATATATTAATACATATATAC
>NW_011483188.1:9221-9512 GCF_000754665.1 Bison bison bison
ATTTAGAATCACGTGACTTTCAGTTGAGCTCCTTCCATTGCTCTTTAAAAAAAAGCAATGCACAGAGTAGAACAGGGTCAGGTTTATTCAGGTATTCCACAGACACAGGATTTACCAAGCTGATCTCAGGGATTTGACCCATGACTTGTGCAGATACATGGAAATATTTTTGTTCTTCCTTAGTTTCACTGCCCCTGGGGCCCAGCTTTGATTTTGACCCCACCTCTGAATGTGCACCACCCTCAGGTGTTTGTTCCCTGCCCAGGCAAGAGGGAAAAAAGCAACCCCTGC
>NW_011483188.1:11518-13703 GCF_000754665.1 Bison bison bison
CAGATCATATTTTTATTTCCCAATTTTATTTGTAATCATTGTGTGTGTTTCTGTGTGTTACGTGTATCCAGCCTCAAATAATTTTATCACATGTAGGTTTGTGTGACCAACACCACAGTTAAGTCACAGAACTGTTCCATCACCACAAGGATATATTATATTACCATTTTAGCACCATAGATTCCTTCTGTTACCCTTTTATAGCCACCTCTATCTTGCTGCCCTTCCCTCTCCTAACTCCTGGAATTGGGAAGTATGAGTTGATGTTAATTATACTGTAAATGTTTGGTAGAATTCTTGAGTGAAACATCCTAGTCTAAATGTTTGGTAGAATTCTTGAGTGAAACATCCTAGTCCAAGCAGTTTATTTTTCTAAAGATTTTAATACATGTCTTTAATGATTGTAAGACTATTCAGATTACCTATTTCATTTGGGTGAGTTTCAGTAGCTTGTGGCTTTCAAAGAATTGTCTATTTGTATTGTTGTCAAGTTTATGAGTGTAAGACATCCTGCCCCTGGGATATTCCTCGAAGTCTAGGGTTTCAAACCAGTTAGCCTTTTCTTACTACCTTCCAGGGCTCTCCTTTCTTGCCTCTTGTCATTATTTCTAGGGCTTGTAGTTTTCCTTAGGAGGGAAAAGCAGAGAGAATGTCATCTTGTCTGATCTATGCCATCTTCTCTGGACCAGAAGTCTGAGAGGGGTATTTTTATGCCATGTTGGGCAAAAGCATTCAGCCATTTGGAGTTTCTCAGGGCTCCATTCTAATGGAGCCATTCTACCATACCAGGAGCTTAGACAGAAAAAAAAAAAAAAAAAAAACCAGAGGTAGAACTGATCATCCAAAAAGGTCAAGCCTGGAGGCTGAATTTCTTAGCATTTTAACGTGTAATGGACATGTTAAGGCTCTGGGGCTGGATCTAGGCTCCCATAAATAAGCATTTTGGGCTATGGAAGACTGCAGTTTGAGTCCCCATCCATTCCCATAAATCTTTTTCTTCTTTAGAATGGCCCAAGAAGGCCCTCATCTAGAATGTTCCAGGTTGCTTTGGCTTTTTATCTGGGAGTTTCAGCTCTGTATTTTTAGCCATCACCCAGCCTTTAAGCCCACAGACTGGGATTCCAGGTCTTTGAAACAGTCACAGGCCAGCATTTTCCATATTTCCAAACCACTTGAAGATAAAGGGGTTTGCTGGAGCACAAGACAAAAGTTATTCTGCTCAGGCATTCCTACCATAAAGCCAGGTCTTCATTCTCCATCAGAGTCTACTCTTTTGTCTTAGATTCAAGGAATTTTCTAGCTTGGAGAGTATTCACAATTCATACTGTCTATTCCTTTTTGTTTGTTTGTATAACTGGAGAAGAGTAGAGAAGAGAAGGAGCCCACCTGAAATTACCCAGTAATGAAGTGATAGAGATGAGGCTAAAACTTAGGTCTCCTTACTTTAAAATCTCTTCCCACCAAACTAAATATTAATAGGTATAGATTTTTAGTGTGAGAGGATTCAGTGTAAGGAGATTTTGTAGTAACATGGGAAAACCAGATTATGTCCAAAAGGGATTAAACAGTCTGGGTAAGGGGCTTCTAATAAGAACCATGACATACTTTTGAAGGAAAAAAAATCTATTTAGTTTGTGGAGAACAGATTAGGAAGACATGTTCTCTGTCTTTAAGTCTTTAAAGGACTATCATGGGAGGAGGGAGCAAATGGGCTCTGGATGGTACCAGGTGATAAAGCTAAGGGCTATGAGTGAAAGCCACAGGGAGATAAAGTTTAGCTTAACAGAAGAAATAAATATCTAATGGTAGAGTTGTTCAGAGATGGATTGGTCTGTCTCAGAAAGAAGCAAGCTCTCTTTCATTGAAAGTATAGAGGAAATACAAGAAAACATTTGTAGTGGGTTGCAGTAGAAGTGATTCAAGGCTTAAATGGGTGTGGTGGGCAGATTGAATGAACAGATCTTTGAGGTCATCTCCAACTATTTGTCTATAAATCTGTCATCCTGACTAAACTGTCTACTTATGTGATCTGAAGCAAATTACTTAACCTTTTTGGGATTCTATCACACTATCCTATTCCTCCAAATGAAGCAGATAACTGCATCAGGAGGAAACGATTGGTAATCCCTGAAAGAGAAAACTTCTTTCCATTGTACTTGGAAAAGAAAAAAAAAAAAAAAAAAAA
>NW_011483189.1:0-664 GCF_000754665.1 Bison bison bison
CCTGCCCTCAATCTTTCCCAGCAGCTCTTCGCATCAGGTGGCCAAAGTGTTGGAGTTTCAGCTTCAACATCAGTCCTTCCAATGAACACCCAGGATTGATCTCTTAGGATGGACTGGTTGGATCTCCTTGCAGACCAAAGGACTCTCAAGAGTTCTCCAGTGTGAGATGAGTGAAATAGTGCCATAGTTTGAGCATTCTTTGACATTGCCTTTCTTTGGGATTGGAATGAACACTGGCCTTTTCCAGTCCTGTGGCCACTGTGGAGTTTTCCATATTTGCTGGCACATTGAGTGCAGCATTTTCACAGTGTCATCTTCCAGGATTTGAAATAGCTCAACTGGAATTCCATCACCTCCACTAGCTTTGTTCGTAGTGATGCTTTCTAAGGCCCACTTGACTTCACATTCCAGGATGTCTGGCTCTAGGTGTGTGATCACACCATCATGATTATCTGGGTCGTGAAGATCTTTTTTGTACAGTTCTTCTGTGTATTCTTGCCACCTCTTCTTAATATCTTCTGCTTCTGTCCTTTATTAAGTCCATCTTTGCATGAAACATTCCCTTGGTATCTCTAATTTTCTTGAAGAGATCTCTAGTCTTTCCCATTCTGTTGTTTTCCTCTATTTCTTTGCATTGATCACTGAGGAAGGCTTTCTTATCTCT
>NW_011483189.1:4819-5254 GCF_000754665.1 Bison bison bison
TTCACTATGTCTTCACTTTAGTGTCCTATCTCTGTGCTGGAGTCATTTCTTGGATAATTTAGGAAAATAGAAAACTGAGTGTAGCATTTCCATTAGATGTGCAAAGGAAAACCATTGGTCCATTTCACATTATTTCATATACTTTCCCATCCCACTTTTAATGGTCTATGTCAATTTCATAAGAATAATATGTATATTCAAATGAACTTATCTATGAAACAGAAACCATCTGACAGACAGCAGACTTGTGGTTACCAAGGTGTGGTGTGGGGAGGGATGAAATGGTAGTTTGAGAGTGTGTGTGTGTTAGTTGCTTAGTCGTATCTGACTCTTTGCAACCCCATAGATGGCAGCCCACCAGGCCCCTCTGTCCATGGGATTCTCCAGGCAAGAACACTGGAGTGGGTTGCCATTTCCTTCTCCAAAAGGAACAAT
>NW_011483190.1:0-497 GCF_000754665.1 Bison bison bison
CATATTGGACTCCTACCTACATGGGGGGTTCATCTTTCAGTGTCATATCTTTTGCCTGTTTGTACTGTTCGTGGGGTTCTCAAGGCATGAATGCTGAGGTGGTTTGCCATTCCCTTCTCCAGTGATCCATGTTTTATCAGACTCTCCACTATGACCCATCTGTCTAGGGTGGCCCTACATGGCATGGCTCATAGTTTCATTGCGTTAGGCAAGGTTGTGCTTCATGTGATCAGTTTGATTAGTTTTCTGTGATTGTGGTTTTCATTCTGTCTGCCCTCTGATGGATGAGGATAAGAGGTTTGTGTAAGCTTCCTGATGGAAGGGACTGGCTGTTGGGAGAACTGGGCCTTGTTCTGGCAAGGCCATGTTCAATAAGTCTTTAATCCAGTTTTCTGCTGATGGCAGTGACCTCCTTCAAAAGGACTTAAGCCAAGATGCCAGACCTTCCAGAACTGTTGTAGTCAGGGCCCCCAAATTCACAGCAGGCCACTGTCAAC
>NW_011483190.1:3486-4922 GCF_000754665.1 Bison bison bison
GTGTCTTATGAGAAGTTTTTAAAATTTTATTTGCCTTTTCTCCCTAGTTTCTCTTCAGTGATGACTATTCTCCTTTATCAGCTGGGCCTGAGCATTTTGACATACCTTATCAGACAAAACTGTGTTTCTGGACTTGTCCTTATACTTCTTAATGATTGGTATCATAAATCCCCTCCCCCCCCCAAAAAAAAATATGTTATGGCCCAAAGTAATGTGCTGAAAGTCACTTTTCCTTTTCATGGGGATCATTTCAGTTATAGAAAGTATGCTTTTTAAATACATAAAAAGAAATTCAGACAAGTTTTTAAATACTGTTATCTCTGTAATGACTTAGTTTCTAGACAAAATTGGCATCCTTTTAAAAGCTTGATTTTTTTCTTCAGTTCCTCTCATTTTTCATAAATGTGACCTAGAATATAAACCTGTTGCATGAAACCACAGACCAACAGCAAAAACAGAAGACAGGAAGGAGGTTACAGATTGTATACGATGAAGCCAAGCTAGGAGAGAGATCAAATCACTCCCATCTCTTTGCAGCTGATGTTTGAACTTGCCAGTGTAGATAGTAATCATGCACACATCAATCTATCTTCCTAGTAATGACCTCTTTAATGAGACTACAGTTGCCTGCATGTGTTGGTCCAATTCTACTCTTTTGTTTTTAAACATTCACAGTCTTTGCTTCTCATCTCAAGTGTTTTTTTAACAGACAATGTTACACATTCAATATTTTCTATTTAAAAAAATATTGATTGACATGTTATCTTAGCTTAATATTTCTTCTCCTTCCCTCCCACACTCAGACACCAGCCCCTTTGAAGTTTCTTGAGTGACCACATACGTATTGACTGAGCTATTTCTGTCATGAGCTTAAAAGTACCATGCATAAGTCATTCTCTATTTTCTTTTCACTCCCTTTCAATTCAAAGCGTATGCTCTCTTGGCAATAGGAAATGATGCATTTCAACAGAGCGCACTTTATAAAATGTCTGTTAGACCATTTTTATTTTATAGGGAATCAAATGTTCATGTCTTAAATATTGGCCAATCCTAAGTACTTCAGAATGGAAGTTATAAAAGCATGGTCCAAATAATGTAGTTGTAATGTGTCTTGGAGTTAACTTAATGGTATTGTTATCTTCAAACAAATGTTTCCATTCATCCTGTTCCTCAGATCATTTTCAATTATAAGCAGTAAAGTAAAATTGAAATTGTCAAGTCCCATCAACAAGTGTTGATTAAGCACATCTCAGCTCTTTAAAGCTACTACAGACTGCAATCCTGAGAACATGTGTTATGGAATCAAACTTGGGTCTACTCACCCATGCACAGTAAAAGCCAGTCTACAAACATTGGGTTGTGGTGAAGGAAAGTGCAGCAATTATTGCAGGCACCAAACAAGGAATCTAGGGCAGCTAGTCCTCAAGAAGCCTGAA
>NW_011483190.1:8593-8896 GCF_000754665.1 Bison bison bison
GGACATAAAACCAGTCAATCCTAAAGGAAATGAATCCTGAATATTCATTGGAAAGTCTGATGCTGAAGCTGAAGCTCCAATACTTTGGCCACCTGATGCAAAGAGCTGACTGACTCATTGCATAAGACCTAATGCTGGGAAAGATTGAAGGCAAGAAGAGAAGGTGAAGACAGAGGATAAGATGATTGGATGGCATCATCAACTCAATGGACATGAGTTTGAGCAAATTCCAGGAGAAAGTGAAGGACAGGGAAGCCTTGCATGCTGCAGTCCATGGGCTCCCAAATAGTCAGATACAACTGA
>NW_011483191.1:0-455 GCF_000754665.1 Bison bison bison
GAGTGTGAGTGATCACACCTTTGTGATTATCTGGGTCATGAAGATCTTTTTTGGTACTTCTTCTGTGTATTCTTGCTACCTCTTAATATCTTCTGCTTCTGTTAGGTCCATACCATTTTTGTCCTGTGTTGAGTCCATCTTTGCATGAAACGTTCCCTTGATATCTCTCATGTTCTTGAAGAGCTCTCTAGTCTTTTCCATTCTGTTGTTTTTCTCTATTTCTTTGCATTAATCACTGAGGAAGGCTTTCTTGTCTCTCCTTTCTATTCTTTGGAACTCTGCATTCAATTGGGTATATATTTTATTTTCTTCATTGCTTTTTGCTTCTCTTCTTTTCACAGATATTTGTAAGGCCTCCTTGGAGAGTCATTTTGCTTTTTTTCATTTCTTTTTCTTGGGGATGGTCTTGCTCCCTGTCTCCTGTACAATGTCACGAACCTCCATCCATAGTTCAT
>NW_011483191.1:555-918 GCF_000754665.1 Bison bison bison
CCATACATGACCACTGGAAAAACCATAGCCTCGACTAGACAGACCTTTGTTGGCAAAGTAATGTCTCTGATTTTTAATATGCTGTCTATTTTGGTCAAAACTTTCCTTCCAAGGAGCAAGCGTTTTTTAATTTCATGGATGCAATTACCAACCGCAGTGATTCTGAAGCCCAGAAAAATAAAGTCAGCCACTGTTTCCACTGTTTCCCCATCTATTTGCCATGAAGTGATGGGACAAGATGCCATGGTCTTAGTTTTCTGAATGCTGAGCTTTAAGCCAACTTTTTCACTCTTATCTTTCACTTTCATTAAAAGGCTTTTTAGTTCTTCTTCACTTTCTGCCATAAGGGTGGTGTCATCTGCA
>NW_011483191.1:1018-1672 GCF_000754665.1 Bison bison bison
GTGCTGCAGTCCATAGGGTTTCAAAGAGTTGGACACGACTATTTGACTGAACAATAACAACAACCACCAGTATCTGTGACCATGACCCCCAAATTCCAGTCCCTGGCAACTGCTATTCTACTGTTAATACAAATTCAACTTTTTAAGATTCTACATAATAATGAGATTATACAATATCTCTCTTTATCTGTATGACTTATTTCACATAGCATAATGCCCTCAAGGTTCATTCATATTGCCACAAATGGATAAGGCAATGGCTTATAATTACATACACAAATTGGTAACAATTCAAAAGCTACTGTTTCACCATGCTAGGGGTCAAGTAAACATTTGTGACTGGGAAACAGATTAACCTCCCTAAAACTAACATTTTTTTTCCTTCATATATTTTATCATTGAGTTTCCTAAGAAGTATCTAAAATGTAGTTCTACTACACTTGAATTTAAGCAGTTTTTGAAGCACTCACACTGCTTCCTTCTGAATATGTGAAGGTCAGCTCTAAGCAAACACTGTAAGCCTCTTTTTATAAAGTATTAACAAAGTTTCTAGATGAAATTGCATTCTTTTACTCCATATTTAGATAGATGAATACATGTCTTATAATACAATCAAAAACTACTTATTTATGTAAAAGTTAAAAAAGTTAAAAA
>NW_011483191.1:1772-2433 GCF_000754665.1 Bison bison bison
GAAAGTGAAGTCGCTCAGTCGTGTCCGACTCTTTGTGACCCCATGGACTGCAGCCTACCAGGTTCCTTTGCCCATGGGATTTTCCCGGCAAGAGTACTGGAGTGGGGTGCCATTGCCTTCTTCTGTTAAGTAATAAAATTATTCAATAAGCACTTGTTTAAATTTTCTTTTCTGCGTTACATTACAGTTTAGGTTCTATAGTATAACTTTAACGTATAAAAGAGTATCCATACTCTCAGAAAACTTACAATTAACATGTGACAACAAAAATAACACAAATAAAGCAATTAGAGAACAAGTAATGTGAAACCAATAAGCACATGAAAATACATATTATTCATTTTTCCTGTCTCAAAAGTATTTCTTGTTTCTTCAACCTGGAACATTCTTAGACCAGTTGGTCACATTGTTTAGTATTGTCTGACTCTCCATCTATTCTTAATGCCTGCAATCAAACTGTAATACTTTGCCTTTTTTTCCTTCATAGTGTTCATCATTATCTGAAATTATTTCATTTATTCACTTATTTCCTGTCTTTATTGCCCAAAATGTAAGATTCACTGAAAGAAATGCCTTTCTCATTCTTTACCATATATATATATATATATATTCACAGCATGCCAGGCCTCCCTGACCATCACCAACTCCCAGAGTCCAACCA
>NW_011483191.1:2533-3259 GCF_000754665.1 Bison bison bison
AAGGCTGTGGTCCTAGTGTGATTAGACTGACTAGTTTTCTGTGAGTATGGTTTCAGTGTGCCTGCCCTCTGATGCCCTCTTGCAACACTTACCATCTTACTTGGGTTTCTCTTACCTTGGATGTGGGGTATCTCTTCACAGCTGCTCCAGCAAAGTGCAGCCACTGCTCCTTATCTTGGACGACGGTTATCTCCTCACCACCGCCCCTCCTGACCTTGAACGTGGAATAGCTCCTCTACGCTCTCCTGTACCCGTGCAGCAATTGCTCCTTGGAGGTGGGGTAGCGCCTCTCAGCTGCTGCCCCTGACCTTGGATGTGGGGTAGCTCCCCTCGGCCGTTCCTGTGCCATCGCAGCCTGGCACTCTCGGTTGCTGCCCCTGACCTCGGACGTGGCCTAACTCCTCTTGGCTGCTTCCACTTGGGCATGGGGTCCTCCCGGTTTCTGCCCCTGACCTCAGACGTTGGGTAGCCGCCCGCGCTAAATGTGCCAGTCGCAGCCACCCGCAATACCTTTTCTAAATATAGACAATTAAGAAATTTTCCAGGTGTTCTTTTATTTATTGCAAAATAGGAAAATAATTGCTTTATCTAAAACATTATTAAGTAATGCTGCTGCTACTGCTGCTAAGTCGCTTCAGTCGTGTCCGGCTCTGTGCAACCCCATAGACAGCAGCCCACCAGGCTCTCCCGTCCCTGGGATTTTCCAGGCTAGAACACTGGAGTGGG
>NW_011483191.1:4241-6322 GCF_000754665.1 Bison bison bison
AGCTTCAGCTTCAGTCCTTCCAATGACTATTCAGAACTGATTTCCTTTAGGATTGACACGTTTGATCTCCTTGCAGTCCAGGGAACTCTCAAGAGTGTTCTCCAACATCATAGTTCAAAAGCATCTATTTTCAGGACTCAACTTTCTTTATAGTCCAACTCTCACATCCATACATGACTACTGGACTTCCCTGGTGGCTCAGACGGTAAAGCGTCTGCCTACAATGTGGGAAACCTCGGTTTGAGACAGGGGTTGGGAAGATCCCCTGGAGAAAGAAATGACACCCCACCCCAGTATTCTTGCCTGGAAAATCCCATGGATGTAGTAGCCTGGTAGGCTACAATCCACGAGGTCACAAAGAGATGAACACAACTGAGCAATCTCACTTTCACTTTTTCACTTTCTTTGACTAGATGGACTTCTGTCAGCAGAGTAATGTCTCTTCTTTTGAATATGCTGTCTAGGTTGATCATAGCTTTTCTTCCAGGAAGAAAGCATGGACAGAACACAAACTGGAAAATGATTGCATTACAGAGGCTCTTCCAAAGGATTGAGAGATCTGAGCCCTGGATGTCTTGCACAGGGAAGATGAGCCACCAGGGCATCTAGCTTTTTTTTTTTTTTTTAATATAAATTTATTTATTTTAGCTTTGAATGTGTGCAGCACTTATATTGAGAGACCCAGAAGAGTAGGGGAAATACGGATTTAACTCTTAAAGTGAGCATATAAAATCTCACATGCCCTGGAACCCAGAGTACAAGCAGTAATTTGAGAGAAGTCTAGGTAAGATCTACTTACTGTTATTGGAGAGTCTTCAGAAAGACAGGAGGCAGCTGCAGCTCACCATCATAATATACACACTAGTGGAAGTCATTTTAGGGATATCTTTCTACCATGTGGACACTAGTGCTGACAAGCACCATTGTGGAATCCTCCCTCTTGCTCATTAGCACCAAGACATGGACCTACCCAATAGACTGTAGGTGCCAGTGCTGGGACGCATCAAGTCAGACAACTAACTGACCAGAGACACAATCCCACCCATCTGTAGATAGGTTGCCTTAAGACCTACAGAGCCCACAACCATGCCTGGGCATGACCCTACCCACTGGAGGGACCAGGATCCAGTTACAACAACTAGTGGATGGGCACCAGCTCCAGAATTCTCTGGGTCCTGGCCGTCCTTGCAAGGAGGCTACTTTTGCCTTTGGACCAGTCTTTCCATGGAAGGACAGATATCAGATATCAAGAAAGCCACAATCCAATAGCTTGCAGATGCAGTCTACCTGGGACTATCTGAACTCTGACCCTGTCTATAACACGTTTCAAGACACCACAGACCATGTCCTTAAATGTTCCAGGAACCTCCAGTACATTGATCCAACACCCACTCTTGGATCTCTGGGTCTTATAGCCAGATTCCAGAATACAACTCTATCCACCAGTAAACTATCACTAACCCCAGCATGAGGCTGCACTCACAAGTGCATAATCAACAGCCTTAGAATATTCTGGACCATGACTCTGCCTACTAGTGAGCTGGTATAATCTCCAAAGACCATGGGTTCTGCAGTCAGCTGACTTTTCCCAGTCCTACTAACAGGTAGATTTCAGCCTCCATACAAGTCAGGGCCTGGCAAGCAACTGGAACAGAGAACAACTCAGACCTCCACAGAGTGAGTTCACCAAAACAGAAAGACCTCCCACAGCCCTCACAGGGAGAATCCCTAACACATATAACTCAGATGATGACAGGTGAGTGTGCTGCTGGGGTGCACAGGACATATCCTACAACAGATCACTTCTCCAAGGTCAGGAAATATTTCTAACCAACTAGATGCATAAAAAAAAGAAAACAGCAGCTTAGGCAAAATGATGCAACAGAGGAACATATTCCAGTTAAGTGTCTGGAGATAGGCAATCCATCCAAGAAGGAGTTAAAGGTAGTGATTGTGAAGAGTATCAAAGAGAGAAGAATGGGTGTACAGAGCAAGAAGTTAGAAGTTGTTAAAAAATAGTTAGAAAATACAAACAACCAAAGATGACAAATATAACTGCAATGAAAAATACATTAGATGGA
>NW_011483191.1:6422-7449 GCF_000754665.1 Bison bison bison
AAAAATTTTAGTTGCCCTTCTGTTGATATTAGATACCAACTATCAGTCTAGTTTTTCAATATCTTAAGAAAGCAGAAGATAATTTATAAAAAATATCACCAAGATGGAGTAGCATGGTAATCTTTATACCTATAAACACTACAAAACCAAACAAAATAATACCATGAATGCCCTGGACTACTTTCTGGAGAAAGTTGCCAGTATACTACACAGGAAGGAAAAACCAGACCAACAATTCATCTGAGATGAAGGTAAGGATTGGGGAATATCTGTAAGCCAAAATATCTAGAGTTCCCAGTATTGAGAAAATAGGCATGTACATAAAGAGAAATCTAGAGATCTATAGACATTATTTGTTAAGTATTCAGTTGAATACTGACCAATGAACATGTGTAAGGAAACTACCCAAGGCCAAGAAAAAAAAAAAAAAAAACACTTAAAAGAATTAGAGAAAATTCTGCATGGAGCTCACCCAAGTCTTAAAATAGTTTCTGTTACCACTAATTAAGAGTGGAAAGGCTTATAATTCAGGGGACATCAGGTGAAGTACTATGAAGGGTCATTAACTAGTTGTAGAGAAGATCAGTTACATACAGAGGGACAAAGATAAGATGACAACAAATTGTTCATCAAAAACTGTATGTGAATGAATAGAGATGGCAAAGTATAAAGATCCTGTGTTTACCTTCTCTCACAGACATACAAAAATCACAACCAGTTGGAGAACAACCACTGAAAAAATATAGGAAACCACCAAAAATATATTTTACAGCTAAATACATAAATAAGGGATTACAAGAAAATGGGTAGGAAGGTGAACTCACATTATAGTCAAGTCCTGTACTACTGGGTGGACAGCACTTCAGTCAGACAATTCAGTTGCTTAATTGTGTCTGACTCTTTGTGACTCCATGGACTGCAGCATGCCAGGCTTCCCTGTCCATCACCAACTCCCGGAGCTTGCTCAAACTCATGTCCATCAAGTCGCTGATGCCATCCAGCCATCTCATCCTCTGTCGTCCGCTTC
>NW_011483191.1:7549-8351 GCF_000754665.1 Bison bison bison
GCTTCAAACACATATGGTTGCCTTATTGTGACAGAAGCAAAATGTTACATTAATGTTTAACAGTATTAAAAATTCTCTTTGGCAGCAGTGGCATATGTTACTAGTTAATTGTTGCACTGGAAGCTACCTTGCTGTTTTAAAACATGGACTCATTTTACATGCTTTCTTCACAGCAGAACAAAATGTCAAATTTGTTGGGGTAAGTTTTAAATTCAGTTTAACAAAACTTAGTCACTAAGAAGATAATTTTTTCATATTATCTGCATGCCTAAATAAGAGTGGATGTCAATGTTATTTCTGGTTAAAAGAAAGCCTTAATTTGCCTTGTATTGAAACAAACTTATGTGAATGGCACAGTGTGCCCCAGAGATAGTCAGTGATTTCAGTATCTTTTATATATAATTTTACACAATTGACACTATGAGTATAGTAGCTTGCTGTATACTGGAAGTAATTTCAGAGTGAAAAATAAAATACTCTAACCTTTATAAAGAAATATTAGCAAAGTGTCTTTAATACCTTCTCAGCAACAACTATTTGACAATATTGACTAAGAAAATTCTATGACCCATAGAGTCAGTTAATTAACACTGTGCTGAATAATATCATCTTTTGGAAGTCTCTATTCTCCTGTGAATTTTTATGATTATTAGTGCTTATCAAGTGAGATACTGTTCATTCAGTGAAATATTTCACAAAATATAAGGAAAACTTTTGAAAGTTCAAATTTTAATTTTAATAAGTTTTGTTTTAACAATCTAAATCTTTATTTCTCTCCATGGTTCACCAAGGTTTATGTGGA
>NW_011483191.1:8712-9974 GCF_000754665.1 Bison bison bison
GAAAAACCTATATTCCAGATTACTATACCCAGAAAGGATCCACATTTATAAAATCAGAAATGAAAAGGGAGGGTTTACAACCAACACCACAGAAATAGAAAAGATCAAGAGTCTACTATGAATTACTATATCCCAAAAAAAAAAAAAAAGACAGCATAGAAGTGGACTGATTTTTAGAAATGTAAATTTTTCCAAGACTGAATCAGGTAGAAATAGAAAACATGAGCACAAAAATTACCAGTAATGAAATTAAATCAGTAAATCTAAAACTACCAATAAACAAAAGTCCAGGACCAGATGGCTTCAGAGGTGAATTCCACCAAACATTTAAAGAAGAGTTAACACCTATCCTTCTCAAACCATTCCTAAAATTTAAAGAGGATAAAATATTTCTGAACTCATTGAATTTATTCTATCTAGCCAGCATCATACTGGTACCCAAAACAGAGAAATATTAGCAAAATAACAAAATTATATGCCAATATCACTAATGAATATGAATACAAAAATCCTCAGTAAACTATTAGCAAGTCAAATCCAACAATTAGATACATTAAATACATTCAAAAATATATCCAATACATTAAAAGGATTATATATAATTTTCACATGGAAGTTATCTCTTGCATGCAAGGAATAATCAGTATCCATAAACCAGTGTGATACACCAAATTAACATATTAAAAAATAAAAGCCATATGATCATCTCATTTTATATAGAAAAATTTTTGGCAAAATTCAAGATCCATTTATGATAAAAAAACTTCAGAAAGTAGACATACGATAAATATATCTTAAAATAATAAAGACTGTATATGACAAATACAGGTAACATCTAATTTGACAGTGAAAAGCTAAAAGCATCTCTTCCAAGATCAGGAACAAGACAAAGATGGTAATTCCCACTACTTTTTTTCAACATAGTTTTGAAAGTCCTAGACACCAGAATCAGACAAGAAAAAGAAATAAAAGGAATCCAAATTGTAAAGGAAGCAGTAAGACTGTTTACTGTTTGCAGATGATACATTATACATAGAAATCATAAAGACAATCAGCAGTATACTAGTGCTAATCAATGAATTTGGTAAAGTTTCAGGATACAAAATTATATACAGAAATATTGAATTTCTATACATTAAAAACAGACTATCTGAAAAAGAAATTAAGGAAATAATCCTGTTCACCATTGTATCCAAAAGAGTAAACACTGATAGCTTATGGTGAATGATGTAGCCAGACTCATGGTCTCTGAAGGAGAAGAT
>NW_011483191.1:10074-10850 GCF_000754665.1 Bison bison bison
CAGAAGCCGGTAGAAAGAGTATCCACCTCACTACCTTAAGTGGGACTTAGATACTTCTCAACTAGCTGCTGAGACTAGATTAAAAAACAAACAAACAAACAAAACAAACAAAAAACACCTCAAGGCTGTGAAAATTTTGCCTAGACCCTTTCCCATAACATATATCTTGGGATCACATCAGCATGAGATTAGCCAGAAGGAAGATGTTAGCCCAGAGCTCAAGGCTGTGGAAGTGTTTATCCAGACCTTCTCCCATAATATATATCCAAAGAACAACAACAACAAAAAAAAAACCATGTCCTGAATAAGAGATACTGAGGCCTATGAAGCCTACTTGTCTAAGGCAAAAGAATGTGAAAAAGAAAGAAGAATATTTACCTACTCCTTAAAGGGGCCTCAAGCTTGGGCTCTTTATCAACCTAAGTTAACTCTCTCAACACCTATGAATAAACACACTTAAAGAGGAAAAAGACTTGTACTCCAAAAGCTATAAAAAAATGTTGAAAGAAATTGAAGATGACACAAACAAATGAAAAGATACACCATGTTCTTAGATTGGAAGAATCAATCTCCTTAAAATGTCAGGCAGATACAATGCAATCTCTGTCAAGTTGCCAATGACATTTTTCATAGAATCAGAACCAAAAAAATTAAATTTGCATAGAAACAAAAAAGACCCCAAATAGCCAAAGCAATCTTGAGAAAGGAAAATGAAGTTGGAGAAATCAAGTTCTCTGACTTTAGTCTATACTACAAAGCTACAGTAATCAAAACAT
>NW_011483191.1:10950-12899 GCF_000754665.1 Bison bison bison
GAATATTCTACCAGCAAGACTATCATTTGGATTTAATAGAGAGATCAAAAGCTTTACAAAAAACCAAAAGCTAAAAGAGTTCAGCACTACCAAAACCAATTTACAATAAATATTAAACAAAATTCTCTAAGCAAAAAATAAAAGGTGACAACTAGAAATAAAATACAAAATAAAAAGAATTCACTTGTAAAGGCAAACATACAGTAAAGAAGAAATAATTCACACACAAAACTTGAAGTTTAAAAGACAAAAATAATAAAATCATTTGTATCCACAATAAGCAATTAAGGGACACAAAAAACTATATATAAAATATGATATCAAAAACTATAACTGTGATGAGAGGAGAGTACAAATGAAGAGTTGTTAAAATGCATTTGAAATTAAGATATCAACAACTTTAAATAATCACAAATATACATGCCTCATAGTAACTAAAACCAAGCATCTTTACTTTATATACAAGCAAAAAAGAGGAATTCAAATACAGCACTAAAGACAGTCATCAAATAACAAAAGTGAGCAAAAGAAGAAAAAAGGAAAAAAAAAATCTATGGAAACAACCCCCAAACAAGTAATGATATGGCAATAAGACATACATATCAACAACAACTGTAAATATAAGTGAACTAAATGCTCAATAAAAAGATAGAGTGACTGAATGGATTTTTAAAAAAAGATATGTATAAGTACTGCCTACAATAGTCTCACTACAGATCTAACGACAAACACAGATTAAAAGGGATGGAATGGAAAAAAGATCTTCCATGCAAATGGAAGTCAGAAAAAAACTAGAGAAGCAATATTTATATTAGGCAAAATAGACTTTACAATAAAGGCTGTTAAAGAGACTAAAGTGATTATATAATGATCAAAGATCAATCCAATAATTTATAATAACTGTAAATGTATAGCACCCAAAAGAGGAGCACCAATCAATAAATACATAAAAAATATTTACAAACTTAAAGTAGAAAGTTAACAGTAACACAATAATCATAAAAGACTAACAATCCACTCATATCAATCGACAGATCATCCAGACAGAAAAATCAATAAGGAAACATTGACCTTAAATAACACATTAGACCAAATTAACTTAATAGATTTATAGAGTGTTCTATCTGAAAGAGCAGTATACACATTATTTTCAAGTGTGCATAAAATATTCACCAGGATAGATCATATTCCAGGCCATCACTTTGGTAGATTTAAGAAAACTGAAATTATGTCAAGCATCTCTTTCAACCACAATGCTATAAAACTAGAAATAAACTACTAGAAAAAAGCTGCAAATAAACACAAACACATAAAGATTAAATAATATGCTACTGAACAATAAACAGATTATGGAAGAAATCAAAGAGGAAATTAAAAAAATCCTGAAAGTGAAAGTCACTCAGTTGTGTCCTACTCTTTGCAATTCCATGGAGTATACAGTCCATGGAATTCTCTAGGCCAGAATACTGAAGTTGATAACATTTCCCTTCTCCAGGGGACCTTCCCAATCCAAGGATTGAACACAGGTCTGCTGCATTGCAAGCAGATTCTTTACCAACTGTGCCACAAGGGAAGCCACTCCCCTCAAAAACAAGTCTTAGAGAAATATAAAAATGAAAACACAACAATCCAAAATCTTTGGTACATAGAAAAAGCAGTTCTAAAGGGATGTTTTTAACAATGCAAGCTTACCTCAGGAAACAGGGGGAAAAAAGAAACCCTCAAATAAACATTCTACCCTTATGCATAAAAGAACAAGAAAAAGAAAAAGATACAAAATAAAAAAAATAGTAGAAGGAGATAAATAATAAAGATCAGAGCAAAAATAAATTAAATAGAGACCAAATAATCAATAGAAAATATCAATGAAACGAAGACATGTTTTTTTGAAAAAAAGAATCAAAATGGATGAACATTTAGTCAGGCTCAATGAGAAACTTAAAAGAGAA
>NW_011483192.1:0-543 GCF_000754665.1 Bison bison bison
ACCTCCACCAGCTTTGTTCATAGTGATACTTCCTAAGGCCCACTTGACTTCACATTCCAGGATGTCTGGCTCTAGGTGAGTGATCACACCATCGTCATTATCTGGGTCATGAAGATCTTTTTTGTATAGTTCTTCTGTGTATTCTTGCCACCTCTTCTTAATATCTTCTTCTTCTGTTAGGTCCATACCATGTCTGTCCTTTACTGAGCCCATCTTTGCATGAAATGTTCCCTGGGTATCTCTAATTTTCTTGCAGAAATTTCTAGTCTTCCCATTCTGTTGTTT
Source organism: Bison bison bison (assembly GCF_000754665.1). Lineage (NCBI taxonomy): Eukaryota > Metazoa > Chordata > Mammalia > Artiodactyla > Bovidae > Bison > Bison bison. Next base: position 286 of record NW_011483192.1, read on the forward strand.
TCTTCTATTTCTTTGCATTGATCGCTGAGGAAGGCTTTCTTATCTCTCCTTGCTATTCTTTCAAATTCTGCATTCAAATGGGTATGTCTTTTCTTTTCTCCTTTAATTTCGTTGGGATCACATTAAATCTGTAGATTGCTTTGGGTTGTGTGGCCATTTTGATAATATTAATTCTTCCGATCCAAGAACATGGGATATCTTTTCATTTCTTTGAATCATCTTCAACTTCCTTTATCAGTGTTTTATAGTTCTCAGTGT
>NW_011483192.1:643-857 GCF_000754665.1 Bison bison bison
AAGAAGACATACAGATGGCTAAAAAACACATGAAAAGATGCTCAACATCACTCATTATCAGAGAAATGCAAATCAAAACCACAATGAGGTACCATCTCACGCCGGTCAGAATAGCTGCTATCCAAAAGTCTACAAACCCTCTTACGCTGTTGGTGGGAATGCAAACTAGTACAGCCACTATGGAGAACAGTGTAGAGATTCCTTAAAAAGCTGG
>NW_011483193.1:0-409 GCF_000754665.1 Bison bison bison
CATTTGGAAGTTGTATTTTGGTAGAGCTTTTTTCTAAGGTTTGAAATTGAAGAGGCAGTTGTCCAATAGCTGGCAATAATTTAGTTACTTTAGAAACCTTGTAAATTACATCCTGACCACCAACTTGGATCAGGAGAAAAAGAAACAACATAAAGAGGACTAAATATACGCTGGAAAAAAAACCAAATCAATACATTTAATACATGTCTTTGCCACTGGTTTAAATTCCAGTAGCATTGAATACCAGAGAAGGCAATGGCACCCCACTCCAGTACTCTTGCCTGGAAAATACCATGGACAGAGGAGCCTGGTGCACTGCAGTCCATGGGGTTGCTGGGAGTCGGCTACGACTGATCGACTTCACTTTCACTTTTCACTTTCATGCATTGGAGAAGGAAATGGCAACCCA
>NW_011483193.1:509-1020 GCF_000754665.1 Bison bison bison
AGTTGTATTGTCTTCTTTCTCTGAGACTCTCTCAGACTCCATGAGATAGTGTTTTAAGCAAAATACTCAGTTTTCTCTTATCAATGTGATACATAGAAAGCTAGTATTTGATATGATGGAGCTTGGCCTTGGTTATAACATGATGATTAGGTTTCAGGTGTGAGCATCCCCAAAGAGAAAGTTATGTAGAAGTGATATAGTCTTTCATAATGTAGGTCCAAAATCACACAGCATCATTTCTGCCACATTCTAGTCATTGAGATAACTACAAATGCTCACCCAGGTTCAAGAATCAGGGGGGCAGACTCCATCTTTTGATGGGGGAGAGGAATCAAAAACTTTCAGGTAGGTTTTAAAATCATCATATTCTCCAGCTATAGAAAGACTATCCAGCCTGCATCCCTATGTTCACAGCAGCACTATTCGCAATAGCCAAGACATGGAAACAACCTAAATGTCCATCGACAGATGAATGGATAAAGAAGCTGTGGTACATACAATATATACAATA
>NW_011483193.1:1120-1540 GCF_000754665.1 Bison bison bison
GAGTGGGTTGCCATTTCCTTCTCCAATGTGTGAAAGTGAAAAGTGAAAGTGAAGTCGCTCGGTCGTGTCCGACCCTTAGTGACCCCGTGGACTTCAGCCTTCCAGGCTCCTCCGTCCATGGGATTTTCCAGGCAAGAGTACTGGAGTTGGGTGCCATCGCCTTCTCCATAAACTGACTTTGCTATTCCATTGCAATTGTTAGCCTAACTTCCTGTTACCCAGGAAGATAAAAGTTGCAGACAAAATCACTGTTCTTTCTATAAAGAACTTCTTGAAAGACTTACCACTCTTCAGTGGAAGAGTTTACATGCCAAGAGTCTTTGAGCCTCTAACCTCAAAATACTCAGCTTGTGGCCACCAATCCTAAGATCCTTACCCAAACAGAATCAAGCCCCTGTATGGAAAGATCCAGTTTAAAGC
>NW_011483193.1:5024-5102 GCF_000754665.1 Bison bison bison
GCTCATGAACTATACTTAAAATGGTTAAGGTGGTACATTGTTATGTGTATTTCATCACAATTAAAAAAAAAAAAAAAC
>NW_011483193.1:5202-6947 GCF_000754665.1 Bison bison bison
AATGAATTGGGCTTCCCTGGTGGCTCAGAGGTTAAAGCATCTGCCTGGAATGAGGGAGAGCCAGGTTCAATCCCTGGGTCAGGAAGATCTCCTGGAGAAGGAAATGGCAACCCACTCCAGTACTCTTGCCTGGAGAATCCCATGGAGAGAGGAGCCTGGTAGGCTACCATCCATGGGGTCGCAAAGAGTTGGACACGACTGAGCGACTTCACTTCACTTCACTTTTGTGAAGCCTGAATTTGATTTCATTTTGATCCAACCTTTTTTACAACTCAGAGCTGTTATTACTCTCATGTTGCAGATCAGGGGACTAAAGCCCAGAAGGACTGAACTGTCTTATGTCACACAATTATCAAGTGGCAGAGTTGAAGTTCAATCCAATGGAAGTGATTTTATAGCCAGAGGGCTAAGCACAGGAATAAATAAAACTAAGGACTCACCTAACTGCTAAGGGTTGGGTAATACTGGGTTAATGACTTTACCTGCTTGGGCTATAGTTTACTCAGTTGTAAAACGAAGGAATGGATATAGATCAAACTGAAAAAATTTCAACATTTTTGACTATGACTTACAGTAAGAAATGTTTTATATTGACCCATTCTGCAAACACACATACACCATGGTTTCCCAGAATCACACCTTGAGATAAGGATTTAAGTGTGAGTGATTAATCAAAGATGCTTTCAGGAGAAAGTGGTATGGGAATAGACGAGGCAGAGCAAGAAAAGTGCAGAAATCAACCAAGGGTCAGATTTCAGGTGAAGTCTCAGCCCCAGCCTAATCTCATGGGAAGCTCTGAAGCATAAAATACACCCAAGATTGACTCGCCCTGAGGCAAGAGAGCTGGTTACAGGCCACCCCAGCAGGATGTAACCTCCCAGGAACTGAAGCTCATGGTACCTATGGTAGCCAGTCCTCAAAGATGGCCTCCAATGATCCCTGCCTTGTACAATTCACACCTTTGTGTAGTTTCCACCTATGCTGTCCCATGGTTGGTCACTGCAACCAGTGAAATACAGCACAAGTAATGGTATGTCACTTCTCAGATTAAAATATGAAAGACTGTGGCCTCCATCTTGGACTCTCTCTTCCCTGTCTCTGGGGGAAGCAAGGTCTCATTTTATGAGCAATCCTGTAAAGAGGCCCATGAGATGGACTCTTAATAACAAGGACCTGAGGCCTTTAACTGACAGCCAGCAAGGAACTGAGGCCTGCCAACAAGCACAGGAGTGAATCTGAAGGCAGATCCTGCAGCCCTAGCTATCAACTTTACTTAAATCTTATGAAACTCCCTGAGCCAGAATCACCCAGATAAGTTACGTCCGGATTCCTGACCCTCAGAGATCGTGTAACATAATGAATGCTGTCATTTTAAGTCACTAGGTTTTTGAAAAATTTGCTCTGTGGCAACAGATAGACAATGCAAATACATTAGGCTATGGTGTTTCCACAGGAAACAGCCTTGACTAGACGGAAGACTATGGTTTTTCCTGTGGTCATGTATGGATGTGAGAGTTGGACTGTGAAGAAGGCTGAGTGCTGAAGAATTGATGCCTTTGAACTGTGGTGTTGGAGAAGACTCTTGAGAGTCCCTTGGACTGCAAGGAGATCCAATCAGTCCATTCTGAAGGAGATCAGCCCTGGGATTTCTTTGGAAGGAGTGATGGTAAAGCTGAAACTCCAGTACTTTGACCACCTCATGCGAAGAGTTGACTCATTGGAAAAGACTCTGATGCTGGGAGGGA
>NW_011483193.1:7213-8386 GCF_000754665.1 Bison bison bison
ACTTCAAAACCAGTTGTCAAGAGTGCAGGCTCCTAAGTGAGACTGGGTTCAAATCCTGATGCCAGTGCTTGATCAATAATTACTTGTAATGATGATCACAATATACTGCAATCATTGGCAGCCATCAGCTCAGTGATGGGGGCAGTTCTAACAAAAGGAAGTTTAGGATCAAGGTCATGTATATTGACTAAATTTAGAAGTTAGTCATTGATAATCAGCTCAATATTCTGCTCTGTTTCAGCCATGCTGGCCCAGTCTTGATCTTAAATTTAGCCACTTATACCAGATGGGGCTCTGGCCTGGGTTATATAACATCTGCATGCTTGAATGTCTAGAGTTTATTCCCCTGTAACTAGATAGAAGGAATTTCAACATACTCATTTTTATGTATTGTTTTATTAAAGTACTCCTCTAATAAATGAATGTAACTAAAACACATTAGTTACCATTATGTAGAAGATACTCTTACTGAAGTCAGTGAACAGTAATCAATCTCTGGATGTTAAGAATAGGATCAAAAAACGTTATGATATAAATGAATAAAATGGTAAAAAAAAAAATAAAAAAAAACTGCACAGAATCTGGATACCTGGAACTATTATCTTTTTGGATGAATTCCTCTGAGTCATGTCTCCATCAATCATATCTTTCATGTCACAGGATAAATACAGCATTTATCACAGGTAGTGAAGTCAGTATAGAAGCATAGCATCCTTTTAATACAAGATTATCAGTGATCAAAGATTTATACACCTGCTGAGTGAATTATCTAGAGCTGGACACATGTAGAGGATACATGTCAAGAAGATATTTCAGCAGCTGCTTTGTTGTCAGATGACTTGAAGGATTTAAAAAGAAAGAAAAATTGGTTTATGCTCCAATTCATATGCTACTGTGTGATGAGAAATTACAGGGCAATAACAGTGACTGCAACCTAGCTTGGGATACTGTTAGCAGATATAAAACACTGTTCTCCTGCCACCTATTTTTTTAAAAGTCATTTTGTATATATTGCTAAAGAGAGAGTTACATAAAACACCATGGTTCCCCCAAACCAAATATCAATCCAGACGTCCTTTAAATTAACAATTTAAGATTATTTCTGGACAGAAGACCTAAATAGATGTTTCTTCAAAGAAAACATACAGATAGCCAACAGGCACATGAAAGGAT
>NW_011483193.1:9328-9906 GCF_000754665.1 Bison bison bison
AATAACCAAGACAAGGAAACAACCTAAATGTCCACTGACAGAGGAATGGATAAAGAAGATGTGGTCCATATATATAATGGAATACTACTGAATCATCAAAAGAATGAAATAATGCCATTTGCGGCAACATGGATGCAACTAGAGATTATCATACTAAGTGAAGTCAGTCAGAAAGAGAAAGACAGATACCATATACTGTCATTTCTACGTGGAATCTAAAATACGGCACAAATGAACCTGTCTACAAAACCAGAAGGAGACTCACAGACATAGAGCGGAGACTTGTGGTTGCTGGTGGGGGGAGTGGGAGAGGGATGGACTGAGAGTTTGGGATTGGTAGATGCAAACTATTACATTTAGAATGGATAAACAACAAGGTCCTAATCCATAGCACAGGGAACTATATGGAGTATCCTGTGATAAATCATAACGGAAAAAATGTAAAAAAGAATGTATATATGTGCATAACTGAGTTACTTTGCTATACAGCAAATTAACACAACATTGTATATCGAGTATACTTCAATTAACATTTTTAAAAAATGTCTACAAATAACCAACACTGGAGAGGCTATGGA
>NW_011483193.1:10006-14115 GCF_000754665.1 Bison bison bison
ATATATATATATAACTGAATCACTTTGCTATACGGCAGAAATTAACACAACATTGTAAATCAACTATATTTCAATAATGGAAATTAAAATTGAAATTTTTTTCTAATTATAAAGGAAACACATGCTTTTATAAAACATTTAGTAAATGCAGAAAACGTAAGAGTTAAGGGAAAGAAATCACAAAATGATCAGATATCAGATCACATGAGGTAATAATTATCACTATTAATATGTGATATGTTATCTTTACATTAGCATCATACTATATGTACTTTCTATAATTTCATATTTTCACTTAAAAACATACTACAGGAATTTTCCTGTGTCAACATATTCAACTTGAACATTACTCTGATGACTGCACAGAATTCCATTCTATGGACATAGCATTTTAATAGTCAGTATCCAGCAGGCAAACAGAAACCACTCTATACATTTAATACAGAAACAGACTTAATGATACATTTAATGCAGAAATGGACTTAATGCTAATATTTTGCTATAAAGTTATAAAAAGTGCTGAAGAAGAAAAAAGGAGAAAGGTGTGTCTTAGTGAGCTATCACTGTGTGACAAACCACTTCAAACTTACTTGTGTAAAACCAGAATTTAAGAAAAATTCTGTGGCTAACAATTTAGGCTGGGTTCATCTCAGCACTTCCGTAGTCTCAGTTGAGGGCTCTCATACATCTATGGTTGGCTGTGGGCTGGCTTTGCTGATCTTGGCTGGGCTCCTTTGCATGTTTGGGGATTTCAGCCGGCACAAGGTGACTGGCTAGGCTCAGACCCACATGGTTTGTCATTCTCTGGCAGGCCAGCGTGGGCTTATTCCATGGCAGTCAAGGGGCTCCAAGAGAAAGAGCAGAAGCCAGAGGGTCCTTTGGGGGCCTAGGCTTGGGACTACCACAGTGCCTTTTTCTCTGCCATCTACTATTCTAAGGAACAAGGCCAACCCAGATTCAAAGAGTAGAGAAATAGATTCTGCTTTTTATGTGGAAAGTTGCAAATTTGCATTGCACAAGGGCATGGAAACAGGGAGAGAAAGAGTTCTGGCTAGTTCTGCAAATGACTGATGCCCGTGTGTCTTACCTAGGAAACCTGAAGGCTGCCACCTGAAACCTGAAACGCAGCCTGGGGCTGGAGCCCATACGTGGGTGATGGCGCTTGTGGCACTTAATATTGATCTGTGAGAGGTACTGCTGCTGCCTCATCTGGAGGTACTGCTATCACCGAGTAGAAACCTAGGAGTCTAAAACCTTATGAATCTGTTAAAAGTGCCACAGATGTTTTGGGAACACATAGTTGCCTGTAATCATTGTTGCTGCCTCTAGAGGACCCCCTGAGACAAACTAAAAGGCTATTCTCTTTTCTACCTTACAGTCTCCCCACCAGTGCCTCCCAGTAGCAAGCCTAACGGGATGCAAGCTGAAAGGGACCCTGCAAAATGGAGTTTACTGGTTTCTAACCACCTGTGATACAGAGAAGAGCATCAAAAGTATAGCTGAGACTCAAGTGAAAAGTGACTGTACAATAATATCATTCATTTAACAAATCCCCCATTGCTGGATATTTAGATTATTTCTTTGGAAATACAACATAAACGTGGAAAGCAAAGCCATCAATGGGATAGTTTTTGAACCCAATGGACAATGATATTTAATTTCTAAGAAAGCCATTTAAGAAGGGATGTATCCTTCTCGAGCTCAGCAATAAACAAATGATACATAAAAGAGAATGGCTCAGAGTAGCTCTGCTCTGTCCCTCCAAGGGTAGATTTATGTCTTCGATACAGGATGAACACGAGTTCTGTCCATGTGGAGCTATCATCACATAGTTTACCTCCAAAATTATTTCCTTCACATTGCATTCCCATTTGGTTGAGGTGTAAAGGAAATATTCTGAAGTTATGATTATAATTTTTGTATCCAAAAAACACCATTGTATGCAAAAGCTTTAGCTGCATTTCCCTATGTCCAATAGCCACAGGATAAACATAAAATCCCAATGGCAATGTTACAAACAGCATTTCTAAGGTTTAGCCTCTGTACACAGTGTTTCATTTTACTAATTTTTTTATTATAAATGTTTAATACTGCTTGTAAAAAAATCAAACAAGCGTTTTCAGGGGTGAAATTCCATCCTAATAGCATTCAAAGATTTATCATGTATATTTCATCTTGAGTTTTTCCTATGAACTCTAATACATTTTATTATTATAGTCACAGGTTACAATTCTCTTCTATAACTTGCCTTTGTAAGTAAAAGATTAGATATTATGTATTATATTTTGATGAACCTTTTGTTTTAATACAGTTAAATATACATAATATATAAAAACCATATCATAGCATTCTATAGGATGGATATGCTAAAATTCATGTTATTGTTCATTTTCCTTAGTAGAGTATAAGCTCCCTGAGGACAGGAGCCTGGTTTGGTCACTGAATGTCTAATGCTTAGACAAGCACCTGGCAAATAGCAGATGTTTCAAAATTGTATAGAATGCATGACTAAACGGCAAAACACTACAGGTGAATATTCGTATTGTTCTCCATCTTTCACTATTCCAATAATGAATTTGGCAATTAGCAATCTTATAAATATACGTTGAATGCGTTGCCAAGACCAAAACAAACAAACACAAAAACTGAAGCACTTCAACCCCTCTCAAATTTATCCCAATATTCTCAGGAAGTTCCCAGTGAGAAGGGAGATGGCACTTGTATTTACAAATCTGGTCTTTCTAGCTATTACTTAGACCTGCCAGAACGGTTTCACAGATGTAGTCCTGTTACAAAGTGGCATGGGCCTTTTCCTTCTTTTTAGCGTGTGTTGCTTGGGGAAGTTGTCTGAGTCTCTTATGTTTCTACCCCATGTTTTGAGACATCCGGCTGTCATTCTGTGGAAATGAGAACAGTACCCTTTGTCCTTGCAATTTTTTGTTAAGCAGGCTATACTGGCTGTAAAACTTTGTGCTCTCAATATCTCTATGAAAATTTTTTCTTATCTAGTTTTTATTTATTTATTTATTTTTTTTATTTTTGGAACATCTGCTTTCCCCCAAGGCTCAGGGGTAAATTCCCAATGAGGAAATATAAAGGCTTGCCTCATTCATCGGAGAAGGCAATGGCACCCCACTCCAGTACTCTTGCCTGGAGAATCCCAGGGACGGGGGAGCCTGGTGGGCTGCCGTCTATGGGGTCACACAGAGTCGGACACGACTAAAGTGACTTAGCAGCAGCAGCAGCCTCATTCATTCCATGTATAATATATATTGAGCTGTCCTCAGAACCACCCTCTGATGCTCACATTAAAGCTCCTTAGACTAAATTTACAAACCTTAGTTCTCTCCTCTCTTTGGTTGAGTGCTTTCCTGAGTGACTTTCGCAGACATACCTTTAGCTGATCCAGTCTCTGTCCTGTAGACATTTCTGAATCCCAGGGTAAAAGTCATTTGTGGTGTTCAGGTGGGAACTCCCGGAAACACACAGATATATTAATAAATACAGAAATTTAGATGAATGGACAAATGCTCAACATTCACTTCAGCAAATTCTCAAAACAGTTAAGGTTTCCCCCCTCTAAGCCCTAAAATTTTTAATACTTTAACCTTTAATGTAGAGGGCTTCCTTTATAAAAATATCTTTTTATGATAATTGTTATAGATGATCATTTAGAAATTTGAGGAAAAGAAGTAAATACAAAACATAGGACATAAAATCACCTATAACCCCCACCCCCAGAGCTACCAGTGTGAAAATTTTATACATATTTTCTTCCAATTTCTTGTTTATATGTTCTTACCTGGTTCAGATCATAGTACATACATATTTTTCTACTTTTATACTTTTCCTTAATAACAAAAATGTCCCTTTGTGACTAAAAAAGTTCTTCATCTACATACCTCCTAACAACCATAAACAAGTCCCTTGTTTGGATGTACCATTTATTGAGATTATATGGTATTTTAAAAGCCGTCCTCCAAGTTTACTCACACTAGAAGTCAGTCATATTCAATTCCTCCTTTTCCTTCATTATCCAAAGCCACTTAGTCTTGACGGCCAACTATTCTATTTCTGAACAATTTCTTTTACCTGTCCCAGTGGTTTCA
>NW_011483193.1:14341-14529 GCF_000754665.1 Bison bison bison
AGGGATTTTAATTTTTAATGTTTAATTTTTTAAACATTATTTAAAAAATAATGATTGCTGGGGCCCCACCAGAGACTGAGCTAATCAGAATCTCTGGGGGATGGAGACCAGGTACCCACAAGTCTAAAAGCTTCCCAGTGAATTTTTAGAGGAGGACAACACATTTAGTTTTATTTCAATCAAATCAC
>NW_011483193.1:14651-16747 GCF_000754665.1 Bison bison bison
AAAAAAAAAAAAAAAAGGAAAGAAAGGAATGAAAAAAATCCAATAGTGCTTTAACATTTTCCCCACTCATTTGTCATAATGACAGTGCAAATACAAATTTGGTCTTAATGTACAGACTTTAAAGCAACAATGTACATCCTTTCTCCATCCTCTGTGCTAAGAAATGTAGACGTTTAAGTATCAAGCAATACCAAACCACAGGCTTCAAAACCATCAAGTTACAGCATTCGCTAGTTTTAGCCAAGATACATCTGGAACACTGACAAATGATCACTTATGCACAATAATGTGAAGCAAATTTTTTGAAAAATAAAACTTTAGTGGAATAATTCTGAAAGATATACCAGAGGGACAACATGTTACTAGGTTAAAGTATCAACCAATTGTTTCAGCCACTTTGAGTCCATGTTCTAAAATCTAAAATTTAGTTCCTTTCCCTAAGCTAAGTGCTTCCTATCATGTCAGTATCTAGGTTGTGAAGTAAAGGAGACTTTGGTGAAATGTTTTTATTTATCACAACTGCTTTATCAATTGCCTAGGACCTCAACAGCATCATGGAAAAACTGGTGGTGGAGGTTTAGTCACTCAGTTGTGTCTGACTCTTTCGACCTCATGGACTGCTGCCAGGATCTTCTGTCCATGGGATTCTCCAGGCAAGAATACTGGAGTGGGTTCCCACACCCTCCTCCAGGGGATCTTCCTGATCCAGGGATCGAACCCCGGTCTCCTGCATTGCAGGCAGATGCTTCACCAACTGAGTCACCAGGGATGCCCCAAAATTTCCCAGTACAATGTTACATATCAACCCTTAGTGAAGCCTTTAAAAAAGCAGACAGGTTGAAAAATGGGTTATAGGAGGCAAATATAGTATCTGCCTTTAGAGCTATCAACTCAGGAATTCTCTCAATTACAGAATCTTGCAGAGAAGTTATTTTTCTTTCTCAAAATCCAGTGATGACAACATTCCTTACTCCAGATCTGGCATTTTTTTTCATCACTGTCTTGTGAATCATCACCTGCTTCATCTACTTCTGGTAAATCTACATTCTCATCACCACCCATGTTGTTCATCATCTCAGAGAAACGATTAAAATTAGACATGTCTGCCACTGAATCATGTTCCCAGTCTTTCCAATTACTGAAGTTCACACTAAACCAATTAAGCTTTGCCCTCTCTTTTGTTAACCTTGGCCATGACTGGCCAGATTCTCCTTTTCATAAACAATATAAAATTGATCTGTCTGTTCTTTTATGCTTGGAATTATTTGGATCAATACAGTGAAGAAGATCAATTTCATTTAAATGTTTAAAATGATCAATTCCTCCAAGACAACTGAATGTAAGTTTGGAGTTCTCAAAATTTACATTAACACCTTGACTGTCTTCAACACAAAATTCAGTGAAGACATAGTTCCTTTGATTGTACCACTTTGGAGAAGCAGGCTGTATCGTGAACAGGGCAGGGGCACTGACTAATGGGTGGGTGAGCCTCTCCAGTGGCCTGGAAGTGGAGGTTTTCTCCTCAGTGAATTTTAATACAGCCAGAGTTGAGATGCACTGCCCCGGCCCCTCCTCCAGCCCCATGCCACTTCCCAAGGCCCAGCCCTGATCAACTCCCAATCAGGTTATTGCAGTTACCTCCTAACTCTTTTCTTGTTTCTGTTTTGTACATAATTTTCTTTATTTATCTAGGCTGTGTGGGTCTTCATCGCTGTGCAGGCTTTTCTCTAGTTGTAGTGCATGGGCCTCTCATTGCAGTGGCTTCTCTTGTTGAGGATCACAGGCTCTAGGGCATGCGGGCTCAGTAGTTGTGGCACATGGGGTCAATAGTTGAGGTTCCTGGGCTCTGTAGCATGGGCTCAGTTGTTCCATGGCATGTGAGAGATTCTTCCTGGGACCAGGGATCGAACTCTTATCTCCTGCATTGGCAGACAGATCGTTTACCACCGAGCTACCAGGGAAGCCCCTCTCTTCCTGTTTCTAGTCTCTCTCTTCTGCAACCTCCACTTCTGCATACTGCTTCCCAAATTTCTTTGGGAAATAACTGCTAAAACATGGGTCAGATCACGTCACTCCCATACTGCCTAAACAAGAGA
>NW_011483193.1:16847-17219 GCF_000754665.1 Bison bison bison
GAGAGTCAAATTTGGCCTGAGCAAGATCCTCCTCCAACCAACATTTCTGCATCCTTTCCTCCTCTGGGTCTTCCACTGCTCAAAGACTACCACTATCCTCTTCTTTCTTCGACGTCTATTTCAATTACTACATCCTTCTTCTATCAGTCAACAATTGTCTATTCACTGGCTACTATGTACCACCCATCTACTCAGTATGTTTTTTGAATTGCTACTGTATCTAGGTATTAGGGATATGGCAGTGAATAAGCTTATTTAACTTATATACAAAGTGCATCATGAGAAACGTTGGGCTGGAAGAAGCACAAGCTGGAATCAAGATTGCTGGGAGAAATATCAGTAACCTCAGATACGCAGATGACACCACCCTTA
>NW_011483193.1:17900-22033 GCF_000754665.1 Bison bison bison
CGGACACGACTGAATGACTGAACTGAACTGAAGACAGACAAAATTACCTGCTTGTTGGAGCTTAGTGGGAGAGGCAGACAACAAAACAAGTGCACAAATAAGAAAATGTTAGGTAAGTGTGATGCAGAGAATTGGAACATATAGCGACTAGGTGGCTATTTTTGACTGGGTGGCTATTTCCATCTGAAATAGCCTCTCCAAGGAGGTGACATCTATACTGAGATCTAAATGACAGGAAGGGAGGGACCAGCTATTCAGAGTTTAAGGGGCAAAGCATTCTAAAGATAGGACCAGCCACTGTGAAGGCTTTCAGGCAAAATGAAGTCTGATTGAAGGGCCAGAAGAAGGCAGAGCAACTGAAGCACAGGGGTAAAGGGTGAGCCGTGGGAGATGAAGTTGGAGTCAGCTCATATATGCTTTCTAAGTCAGGGTAAAGAGTCGGAATTTGATTCTTTGGGCAATGATGGGAAGCCACTGGAGGGCTTTAAGTGAGAAAGTGACATGATGTGCTTTGTGTTTGAACAAGATCACTCTGGTTGCTGTGGGAACAACACATTGGGGGTGACAGTAGGAGCAGGGAGCAGGTAGGTGCTTTCGTGGCAGTCTGGTTTGCCTTGAAGTACTTGCTCCATTTAAGACAAATAACAAATCAAAAGCTCCTCTTGTTTTTAAGCAAAATATTAAAATTCTTATCATCATCTAACAGGACCTGAATGGGCTGACCTCTCTCCAGCCTCCTGCACACCATCTTTGCCCCTGCTATTGAGCCTTGCTGACCTTCTGTCAGTTCTTCGAATGTAGTAGGCCACAGGACCTTTGGACTTGCTGTGGTTATATGTTATTTGCATGTGTGACAAAATATACATAAAATTTACCATGTTAACCATTTAAAAGTATACAACTCAGTGGCATTAAGGATATTCACAATGTTGTCATCATCACTCTCTAGCTCCAGAACTTTTTCATCATCCCAGGAGGAAATACTGGACTATTAAGCAATCACTTCCCATTCCCTCCTGCCCCAGCCCCTGGGAGACCATTAATCTGCTTTCTGTCTCTATGGATTTGCCTATTCTGGACAGTTCACAAAAATGAGTACAATGTGTGGTATTTGTGTGGCTTCTTTCACTCAGTATAAAGTTTCCAAGATTCATTCATATGGTAGCATGTGTCAGTACTTCATTCCTTTTTACGACTGAATAATATTCCATTGTATGGATTTATCACATTTTGTTTATCCATTCCTTAGTTGATGGACATTTGTTTAGGTTGTCTCCACCCTACAATTAATGTGACTAGTGCTGCTGTGAACACCCATGTACATGTTTTTGTTTGAATCCCTGCTTTCAATTCTTGGGGGCGTATACCTAACAGTGAACTGCTACGTGATGTGGTAGCTGTGGTCATATTTTGAGGAACGAGATCAGTGAATTTTTGACATGGATTAATTTCCTTTGGCTGTGGTAACAAAGTACAATTAAAATAATTGCAGAAAACTTATTTTCTCCCAGTTCTGAAGGCCAGAAGTCTGAAATCAAAGTGTTAGGAGGGCCAGGCTTCCTCTGAGACCAGGTAGAATCCTTGTTTTCCTCTTCCTAGCTTCTAGTGGTAACAATCAATCCTTGGCACTTTTGGCTTGCAGCTACATCATTCAATCAGTCTCATGGCCTTTACCCTGTGTGTGTGTCTGTGTCTTCACGTGGCCCTCTTCCTGGGTCTTTTCTTCTTTTAAGGACACCAGTCATATTGGACTAAGGGCCACACTACTCCAGTATGACCTCCTCTTAAATAATTACATCTGCAACAACACTATTTCCAAATAAAGTCACATTCTGAGGTAAAGGGGTGAGGACTTCACCATATCATTTTGGGGGACACAATTCAATCCATGACAAACTGACAGACATTACTGTGCTTCTGAATCCCCTGGGGATTCTGTTAACACAGGCTTGGTGTGAGGCCTGAGGTTATGCACCTTCAATCAGCTCTCCCAGCTGATAGCTGTGCTGCTGGTTCACCGATATGGTGGCCAACTAGTCTGGGTTTTACCAATAAAAATCCAGAGTTAAAGGAAACCCTTCAGTCCTGGGAAAACTGGAATGTTTGTCACCCTATTATATCACAGACCACATTTTGAGTAGCAAGGCTCTAGTTATGAACTATGGTGATTTACCCATTAATTACATTACTTAATACTCTTATTTATCTTTACATTTAAATAAATTATTTTTTGCTAGAATAGCCCAAGATTTCAAGAATCTTGACCCCCAAAAAGCTTCAGACAAACCGTGAAATGGTGACTTAGTTGAGTTCATGGGTGCCATATGTGAATATTGTATTTATATTAACTCATGAAATTATCTATGATGCTCAGCATTGTCCCAGTTGGGTCGAACCCTCTGCAGAGTAATTATGCACGGGAAAGATCTTTTTGGATAAGAATACTCACTGGGTTTGACGTCTTCAGTATCCTTTTCTTGTGCCACCCAGGGACCGTGAAAGTGGAGGTGAAAGCGCCTTTCTGAGGGTGGGTTTGAGCATGTTGTGGTTTGAGCTCTTGATTCCCATTAAGACCACCTGGAAAACTTTGAAAACTGCCACGCCCTCACTCCAAATCAAATGATTCAGGCTACCTGGGATTGGGCACAGGCAGTGAAGGCTTTGTTGTTAGTGTTTAAGTTCTCCAGGTGATGCAAATAAGCAACCAGAGTAGAAAATCACTCTGCAAGATCTTCGTTTATAAGAGAAACATTGCCAATCTGTCCCTAATCTTTTTTTCCACCTGCACCCACACTCCTCTCCACTCCCCTCTATGCCCACTTAGCTCTCTGTCATGGTTGGTCATTACCTACCTTAAGCAAGTTCTCCTCTTCCTCATATTTGGGTCCTATTTACACAGTGACCTCACTGACCTGGGACCATGTAGAACCCACTGGCGGTAATAATTACTCCTGCAACTGACCTTGGCAGGCTTTCTTCGAGCTTTATTGACTTTGTTTTTCATTCTTTCACAAAAGGCATCCTTAGCATCATCCACAATTAGGTTAGACTGTGAGAATGTCACTGTTTTGACTGCAGAGTCTCTTAGGAATCCAGCAAAATCTCCCACAGAATCTGTACTGTGTGTTCCTCTGCAAACCAGCCACAGGAAATCTGGGTGGAGTGTA
Organism: Bison bison bison; assembly: GCF_000754665.1. Taxonomy (NCBI): domain Eukaryota; kingdom Metazoa; phylum Chordata; class Mammalia; order Artiodactyla; family Bovidae; genus Bison; species Bison bison. The sequence continues at coordinate 21,068 of NW_011483193.1, forward strand.
CATTGCTTTTTTATTGGGATATAATTCATGTGCTATAAAATTCACCCTTTTAAAGTGTCCAATTAAGTGGTTTTTAGTATATTCACAAAATTATGCAGCCATCACCACAATCTAATTCCAGAGCACTTTTGTCACTCCCCAAAGAAACCCCCTACTCATCAACAGTCACTCCTCATTCCTGTTGCCCCCCTGCAAACTAATCTATTTCTGTCTTTATGGATCTGTCTATTCTGGACATTGCCTATAAATGGAACATTCAGTATGTGGTCTTTTGTGTCTGGCTTCTTAGCATATTTTCAAGGCTCAAACATATTACAGCAAATATCAGTGCTTCGTTGTTTTGTGTGTGTGTGTGACCAAATAATTTTCCATTGTATGAATGTGCTACATTACGTTTATCTCTTCACAAGTGATGGACATTGGGGTGCTGTGAACATTCATGGGCAGGCTTTTGTGTGGACATGTTTTCATTTCTCTTGGGAGTGGAACCACTGGGTCATATGGTAACTCTGTGTTTAACGTTTTGAGGAACTTCTGAATTGCTTTCCAACCTTAATTTTTGACCTTAAAACAGTTCTTTCCTGAGTGTGAGCTGGTCTGTACTTGTTAGGGTGGGGAACATGAGTCTCAGGGACTTTAAACACTTTTTTTTCTGTTATACATTTTATGTGAAGAATGAATGGTACTTTCACATAGAACCTTGTCATTCGGCTTCCAAAATGTCAAGAAAGCATGGAGTGCCCGTGGTGGCAAGGACTGGGGGTGTCTGTTTGAGCTCCCGTGTTCCTAACCATCCCTCCAGCTGTATCTCCGGCCACCTGTCACAGTCTGTTACTGGCACAGACAAGGCCAGCTTGTTCCAAGGACACGACTACTGGGCCACTTCCATCTCAGATGGCCTGGTGGGCCGTCCAAATGTAGAAATCCGATTGCTTTCCGGGGATGGCAATAAACCAGGTGCAGACA
>NW_011483193.1:22345-22623 GCF_000754665.1 Bison bison bison
CTCCAGCCGCCGCCGCCGCCGCCGGAGCTCTGTAGTATGGCATCGAGGAGAATGGAGACCAAACCTGTGATAACCTGTCTCAAAACCCTCCTCATCATCTACTCCTTCGTCTTCTGGGTGAGTGGCCACGCCGGACCGGCGGCTGCGCTGCCGTCCATCGGTCAGTGTAGTGATGCTCCGGGAAGGGATGGGGGAGGGAAAAAACCAAAGCAAAAATCAAATCTCGGTCCCCTCCTTACGGAGATAGGCGCAGGGCTGGGGCTGCAGGATGGCAGGGT
>NW_011483193.1:22971-25670 GCF_000754665.1 Bison bison bison
GGGAGCAGGCGCGAGAGCGCAGGGTTTGATCCCAGATTCCCGGTTATTCCCGACCCCGCGGGCTGCGAGAGGCAGGCGCCGGGAGCCGTGAGCTGCTTGGCTGGGCAAGGGAGATCAAAGGCCCCCCAAGCGCACTGACAGGGGGTGGGCGCCGCCGCCGCGCCGAAACGCACGAAGGGAAGAGGGTCTTACATAAACCAGGGGCATCTTTGCGCTTTCTCGGAGACCCAGGTCTTAGGACCTTTTGCCCACTCGCCTGCACCCTTACACTCATCTTTCTGTCGTTGCGTGAACCCATTCTGCAGAGCCCCAGGGAAGGACCCCCACCACTTGATGACAGCAATAGCGCCCCAACTCTGCTCCCCGTCTTAGCTGGTGCTGCTATCGGTCCTTGAACCTCAATGCAGAAGGGTGACGTCAGCCCCTCAGCAGAAGCCTCTGCGAGCTGGAGGAGGAGTGGGGGGGGGGCGGACTCCAGGCTTGTGCCTTACCTCATCCTGTTTGGCAATTCGTGGAATCAGTGCAGGGCTGACACTGCAGTGATTCATTTGAAGTAGGTGGTACCTAAAGACCATTCCCCGTTATTTCTCTTTCGGTGTAGACTCTCTTCTCCCCAAGTTTTCCTTTCCTGAACCAAGCCACAGCCACCCTACAGGAGAATGAATGTCACTACCCACCCCCCAATGATCTGGGTCACTTCAGTTTTCAAGGCAGTCATTTTGAAACCCGAGGCTCTGCAGAAAAAGCCAATCCCCGTTTTTGGTGGTTTTCTCTTTGCCTTTCCCCCCGCCCCACAACCCTAATTTTGGGTTGAAAGTGGGGCACAGTGCTTTATGAGGTGCTCAGACTTGGCCTGATGGTGAAACAGGCTGTTTGTAATGACCAAGGCAGGAACTGAGATTTATTAAGGATAAAAAAAAAAAAAAATCCTAATGCGCTCCCCGCCCCCCGCGGACATTCCTTGTCATTGGCGATTCTTCAGGTCAGGAATCTGTGGACTCTGGGGATCAGGTATACCAAGAACTCTGCAATGAGATAAGATAGATTAACTGGTATATCACACAGGCAACCACAGAAATGGAATTTATTTGGGCTGAAATTTCAGTAGTGGAATTGTGAGCTCTGCCCAGATCCTATATTATGTTCTTCTTGGTAAAAGCAAGAATGCATGCTGGTTGCTGAAACTTCCCAGTAAGCTCTCCTGGGAACTGGTTTAGCTTTTTTGTTTGTTTGTTTCATTATATCTCTTCGTGTTTGGCCCTTCCTATTGACTTGACTTCCTATTTGTTCCTGAAGTAAATCATATGGGTAATTATTTTTAGCTTCCTGAAAAATCTTCCAGCATTTCTGCTTGCTGGTAAAGAAGGGAGCCTTCTAGAGGAAGGCTTTTCTTGGGAGCTTTTAAACTCTTGTTTACTCCCTCCCCTCCCCAACCTCCTGAATCCAATTACTTAATGCACGCTAATACATCTTAAGTACATTTCATGTCTTCTGAAGTTCCTTGATGCCTGCATCTTCATGTTTTTCCTTAAACTTTGAAGATTTCTGTAGTCTCTTAAATGTTTACCTGACAAATTTAATAGTTTAAATAGCATTTAATAATCACTCCATACTTCACAACCAACGAATGAGATCTCTCTAGATGCAAGGGTATTTTTAAATTAGACATTTTTGTGAATAAACTATGGTACAAATGCTGTGTTTTCCATTATACCTTAAATGGCAAGAAAAAAAAAAAAACAGCTTTATTGAGATTTAATTCACATACTTCACCCCTTTTAAAGTGTACAAATTAGTGGTTTTTAGTATATTCACAGATATGTGTAACCATCACCTCAATCAATTTTAGAACATTTTCATAACCTGAAAAAGAAACCCCATACCTTTTAGCTATCATTCTCTTTTCTGCTCTCAATAACCCTCACCACCCCACTGCTGCTGCTGCTAAGTCACTTCAGTTGTGTCCGACTCTGTGCGACCCCATCCCTGGGATTCTCCAGGCAAGAATACTGGAGTGGGTTGCCATTTCCTTCTCCAATGCATCAAAGTGAACAGTGAAAGTGAAGTCGCTCATTCGTGTCCAACTCCTAGCGACCCCATGGACTGCAGCCTACCAGGCTCCTCCATCCATGGGATTTTCCAGGCAAGAGTACTGGAGTGGGTTGCCATTGCCTTCTCCGCTCACCACCCTAAGCAGTCACTAATCTACTTTTTGTATAGATTTCCCTTTTCTGGATATTTCATCTAAATGAAATCATATAGTATGTGGTCTTTTGTGAATGGCTTCTTTTGCTTAGCATAATGTTCTCATTCATGTGCATTCCTTTTAATGGCCAAATAGTATTCCACTGCATGCTTATACACTGTATCCCATTTTGTTCATTCATCTGTCCACTGATAGACATTTGGATTATTTCTATCTTGTGGCTATTATGAGTGTCAGTGCTGTAAACATTTACGTGCAAGTTTTTGTGTGAACATATGTCTTCATTTCTCTTGGGTATATACCTAGGAGTGGATTTGCTGGGTCATATGGTAACTCTGATTAATCATTTGAAGGCCTGCCAGACTGTTTTGGAGAAGGCAATGGCACCCCCCTCCAGTATGCTTGCCTGGAAAATCCCATGGACTGAGGAGCCTGGTGGGCTACAGTCCATGGGGTCGCTAAGAGTCAGACACGACTGAGCGACTTCACAGTA
>NW_011483193.1:25770-26343 GCF_000754665.1 Bison bison bison
ACTGCACCATTTTATATTCCTTCCAGCAGTGTATGAATACTGTGATTTAAAGTATTTCTCCACTTTCTTGCCAACATTTGTTATTATCTGACTTTTAAAATTCTAGCCATGCTAGTAGATATCTCATTGTGGTTTTGATTTGAATTTCCTTGATGAGCAGTGATACTCAGCATCTTTTTATGTGCTTATTGGTCATTTGTATATCTTCCTTTAAGAAATGTCTGTTCATGTCTTTTGCCCAACTTTTATTTCAGTTATTTTTTAAACATTGTTGTGGGTGTTGTATGTGTCCTTTATATATTCTTGATTTAAGTCTCTTATCAGATACATCATTTGCAAATATTTTCTCCTGTTGTTCATTTGTCTAGCCATGTCTGATTCTTTGTGACCCCATGGACTGCAGCATGCCAGGTCTCCCTGATTCTATGGGTTGTTTGTTTACTTTCTTGGTGGTGTCCCTTGACGTACAAAGGGTTTTTTTATTTTGATAAAGTCCAATCTACCTATTTTTTGTTGCTTGTGCTTTTAGTATCATATTTAAGAATTTTTACCAAATGAGAGCTTATGAAGAAA
>NW_011483193.1:26443-26830 GCF_000754665.1 Bison bison bison
TATGAAGAAAATACTGTCTATAAGAGTGATTTGTCTATTCAGTAAATGTAGTTGATAAATGTATCTTTCTCTGGCATGTAGTAGGTACTCAAATATTTGTCAAAACTTCTGGGATTATGTTAGGTAATTTATAAGAAGGATGATCTTGGTGTTCTTTTAAGTGGAAGATGGACAAAAGATTAGGCAGAATTTTTTCCTTCCTGTTTTCTTTGAATCATTTTAATGTGACTACTTCTCTTCCCATACCTCAGATTTAGGACTAGAAGACATTTGAGCTTAAAATGGTGGTAGACCAGTAGCATCAAGAGATTGATGTACCTACAGTTATGAGAGATCTTATATATGCGTTAATATACTGTATTGGTGTTTTTCTTTCTGACTTACTTT
>NW_011483193.1:30177-30771 GCF_000754665.1 Bison bison bison
TGCTGTCTGTTCTGTATATGTTTAAGAGCGGAGCTCTAGAAATGCTGACTGGAACCTCTTAGCATGAAGTGAGAGTTTGTAAGTTGGGTGATTTAGCTGGGCCGTTGAGTTTTGGAACTGAGTCTTTTCCTTTGGTCTAATCAGATTTGCTATAGAAGGATCTTCCAGGTCTTCTCTCTGGATGAACAAGGTTAAGGATATAGATGTCTCCACATGCGGTATAAATAGACCTTTGTTTAAGCTCCTGTTTCAAGTGTAGAATCCAGTCTCCACTGTGCTTTTCTTCTCTAGTTCATTCTCCCTAGATAGTAAATCTCTGAACCCATGATAGAATGGGGAAGAAGACAGAGACTGGAAGTTGGAGGGCATCTAATTGCTTTTCAAAAAGCTTTTCCCAGATTCTCCATATTTTAGCTCCTTTTTGTGCCTGGTCCCAAGAGTGCATGGAATTGCCTTCTGGGGGTGCTTGTGTGCAAATATTTTATTCTTGGATTTGCTCACAGCTGCCATAAGATTTGGCTTTTTCTCAGCTTCCAAAATGTCATTGTGGTTGTCTCCTCTTCCATTCTCTTTGTTATTGTGGGTTTAAAAAAA
>NW_011483194.1:0-555 GCF_000754665.1 Bison bison bison
AGTGGTTTTCCCTACTATCTTCAATTTCAGTCTGAATTTGGTGATAAGGAGTTCATGATCTGAGCCATAGTCAGCTCCTGGTTTTGTTTTTGCTGACTGTATAGAGCTTCTCCATCTTTGGCTGCAAAGAATATAATCAGTCTGATTTTGGTATTGACCATTTGGTGATGTCCATGTGTAGAGTCTTCTCTTGTGTTGTTGGAAGAGGGTGTTTGCTATGACTAGTGCATTTGCTTGGCATAACTCTGTTAGCCTTTGTCTTGCTTCATTCTGTACTCCAAGGCCAAATTTGCCAGTTACTCCAGGTGTTTCTTGATTTCTTACTTTTGCATTCCAGTCCCCTATAATGAAAAGGACATCTTTTTTGGATGTGTGTTCTAAAAGGTCTTGTAGGTCTTCATAGAGCTGTTCAACCTCAGCTTCTTCAGCATTACTGGTCAGGGCACAGAGTTGGATTACTGTGATATTGAATGGTTTGCCATGGAAACGAACAGAGATCATTGTGTTGTTTTTGAGATTGCATCCAAGTACTGTGTTTCGGACTCTCTTTGTTGA
>NW_011483194.1:4843-5265 GCF_000754665.1 Bison bison bison
CTACTCTAGATTTTAATTTTGCTTTTGGTATTAGTTATCAATTTTGTACCTGTACTTTCTTTATAATTTTCATGACCTTGTTTGTTTTTGTTTGTTCGTTTTTTCTCTCTTTCTTTTCCTTCTTCTTTTCTTTAACATCGTGTTTTTGAAATTCCAAACTCTACTCTAGATTTTTAATTTTTGCTTTTATGTATTTGTTACCAATTTTGTACCTTTAAGAACCCAATCTTCAGGACCCATTTGTCACTAGGGAGCGAGATTACTGGCTTGACTGCTCTCTCTCCCTTTGGACTCTCCTTTTTCTCCACCAGGTCGCCTGTGTCTTCTCCCTAACCCCTCTCTATTCTACCCACCTCTGTGAATTTCTGTGTGTTCCAGACGGTGGAAAACACTTAGGGAACTGATTACTGGCTGGATCTGTC
>NW_011483195.1:0-556 GCF_000754665.1 Bison bison bison
GTCTTTCCCATTCTGTTGTTTTCCTCTATTTCTCTGCATTGATCACTGAGGAAGGCTTTCTTATCTCTCTCTTTCTCTTTCTTTCTCTTCTTTGGCCAGATAGTCCCTGGTGTTGTGCTTTGGATTTGGGCCCAGCTCTTCTTGTAGGCCGCCTTCTGGTGTCCATTACCTGCCTAAGCAAGAGAAGCAAAGGCCAAGGGTTATTAGCGCTCACTTGCTCACTGGGCTGGGGAGAGGGAGGGTATGATAGCCACATTTGGGATGTACAAGGAAGTGCCTGCTGTGGTGGAGACTTGATGGATGATGCAACAGTCTGAAGTGGGTCATGCACTCTACTAGAGGATCTGGCCTCCTGTTGTGAGTCCCTAGGAAGAGCCACGCTGCTTACTACTACTACTACTGTCACTTCAGTCGTGTCCGACTCTGTGTGACCTCTTAGACGGCAGCCCACCAGGCTCCCCCAGCCCTGGGATTCTCCAGGCAAGAACACTGGAGTGGGTTGCCATTTCCTTCTCCAATGCATGAAAGTGAAAAGTGAAAGTGAAGTCACTCAGTC
>NW_011483195.1:5045-5374 GCF_000754665.1 Bison bison bison
GAATGTAACAACAAAATTTTGAAACATTATTATCACAGCAACTAAGTCTGAGTAATGTCTTTTGGCCTAGATATAAGGAAATAACCAGAAAGGAAAAATTTTATTCAGTTATTTCGTGATAAAACATACAGAACTTTATTTGGCCAAGCCAAAAATCAGTCAGTTCAATTTAGTCGCTCAGTCATGTCCAACTGTTTGCGACCCCATGAATCGCAGCATGCCAGGCCTACCTGTCCATCACCAACTCCCAGAGTTCAACCAAACTCATATGCATCGAGTCGGTGATGCCATCCAGCCATCTTATCCTCTTTCATCCCCTTCTCCTCCTG
>NW_011483196.1:0-616 GCF_000754665.1 Bison bison bison
ATTTCTAAAATTGAGTTAAAGATCAACAGTGTTTTTATAATTATGTAACTACCTCAGTCATAATGCCACACAATTGTGCCTTTTATAATGGTTAACACGGTAGCTTTTATGTTGTTTATATTTTGTCTCAATTTAAAAAAATATAAACAGCAATAATGTCCTGGTTACAACAATTCTATCCTCAGTATGTTCGTTAGAAATTGTATTTACCCAAACAATTCTCCGTCTGTCTTTAACAACCACTAGAGAACAAAGTCAAATGGTGAGAGGATCTATCCATATAGAAATAGACTTAAATGCACTGGTTCAATATGGTCTAACTTCTTGCTCAATGCAAAAGAGTAAAAGTAGACTCTTACGCAAGTTATGCCAATCATTCCACATTCATTGAAGTTATTGCCCTGTTTCTAAGCCTCTCTGTAATAATAGTGCCAGAATCTTTCCCTCTAAAAACTAAGATGCTTCTGTTCATTCCTGTGAAATATAATGAGAAAATTCCCTCTGTTTCCTCCTTTGTGATGTGTAAAGTTGAATTATTATGGAGAGATAGCAATATAAATTTAAAAAATTCTGTGGTAAGCTTAATGAAAAATTTTGAATTTCCCTCAGAATATAA
>NW_011483196.1:4996-5359 GCF_000754665.1 Bison bison bison
AGTTGATTCAGAAACATCAAATGAATTGATCAAGAATAGAATACTGATAAGTAGCTTATGGATGATACATATTTTCCCCAAAACTGATTCTTCAAATTCTATATCATCTATTTTGATAATCACCATAATATACAAATTATAGTCATTTTGTTACTGTGAAATAAATATAAGTAGGATCATTGTTAAGATAATTATTCTTTTCATTCAAAGCTGGTCATATAAATTTATCTTTATGTGATATTAAGGAGGGGCTTCCCTTGTAGCTCAGTCAGTAAAGAATCTGCCTGCTGTGCAGGAGACCTGGGTTCGATCCCTGGGTCAGGAAGATCTGCTGGAGAAGGAAATGGCAACCCACTCAAGCAT
>NW_011483197.1:0-611 GCF_000754665.1 Bison bison bison
CCCTTCAACATTATGCACCTGAAATGTATCCATCTTGACATGTGCTGTTTGCTGCATTTGTATTTGTGGTTTTATTACCTCAGATAGCCAAAGGCAATGAATAATGTAATGACCAGGAATTCATAGTCAAGATTTAAAAACAGAAAAGGCATGCCTGTGCTTCCACCCAGGACCCAGACCTTTCTCTATCTCCTGCCAAAGAAGCCATAAAGCTTCCCTTCCTAAGCCCTCACTTCTGGAGAAACTGCTGGCTTTCAGAAAAGTACAGGTTGGTCCAGACAAAGGAAAGAGTAAACACAGAGACAGCAGATGCCCCAACATAAAATGCAGCTGGAAATGAATTAATGCATGAATATAGTTCCTGGAAAACCTACGCAGATTATACAAACATGCACATAAATGCATAAAGTGATGTGCTGGACATCAGGCCCCAGAACTATGAGGAACAGAACATTTTGCATACATGATTTCCCCAGGTAACATGTGATAGTAGAATGGCCAATGTTTCTTGACCAACTACTACGTGCCATGCTAAGGTGCAAGGTGCTTAGTCGCTCAGTCATGTCTGACTCTTTTGGACCCCATGGACTGAAGCCTGCCAGGCCTCCTCT
>NW_011483197.1:835-1183 GCF_000754665.1 Bison bison bison
GGATTCCTGCATTGCAGGCAGATTCTTTACCACCTGAGCCACCAGGGAAGCTGCCATGCACTGTGCTAGGTGCTTCCATATGTATTACCTCACTCCTCATTGATGTTTCACCAAATATATAGGGTAGATTCTCTTATTCACATTTTATAGAAAAGGAAACCTATGGGTTCCTTTGGGATGGAGGGGTGAGTAACCTCCTTGTTCAAGGTCATGTAGCTAGTGAGAAGGAGAGCTGGGATTTGAATCCAGTAGTCCGACTTCAGAGCCCCTGCTCTCAGCTATGGTGATGCATGAAATGAATGTCTTGTTCTACACTGAGTGGGAGGTATATGCATCTCTACAACATTT
>NW_011483197.1:4504-5611 GCF_000754665.1 Bison bison bison
GCATGGCAACCTACTCTAGAATTCTTGCCTGGAGAATCCCATTGACAGAGGAGCCTGGTGGGCTACAATCCATGGGGTCACACAGAGTTGGACATGACTGAAGCGACTTAGCATGCACACATGCCCAACTGAAAAAGTAAGTAAACTTGTTCTGAGTGTTCCCAGAAGTAGGAGTGATGAGTGGAAAGGTTCCAGAAGTAGTTTGGATAACTATAAATTAAGGGAGTGGACACCATTATCTTAAAGGTCTTAGACTATCCTGTAAGTCTGTGAGTCTTGAAGAAAAAGTAGGCTGGTTTGCTTGGGGAAAATGTTGACTGCCTCTGAGTGGATATATGTCAGGTAGGAATTTTTCTGCACCGGACAGAAGTTGCAGAACTTAGGTTTGGCCTCCAAAATTCCTTCCAATGCTGTTTTAAGGAGTCTGTGAAATGTAGGAGACAAAAGTACAGCAGCCTTACCTTTGAAACCAGACTCCCCAGGTTGTCCCTTGGGTCCTGGGCTACCAGAAATTCCAAGTGTCTGGCCTTGATCTCCTGGGGATATCAAGATACTGTTTAATTCATCAGGAGAAGGTATAGCTCAATTTGCAGCAAATAGGAAAAAAAGTTTTTATATTGGGGTATAGCAAAAAGATCTTTTGAAGGAAAATCACGGCCAGGGAAACTCCTTGACACAATTACCCATTGGGTAAAATGTTATGCTTTTATGCTGCAATGCAGGGCTGGGATGCTACCAGGCTATTGGTAAGAAATGCTGCTACATGCAGCGTATCTCCACTGGGAAACACATTACTAGGCTTGGTATGGGCAGAGAAGATGATAGGAGGAGCCCTAAAATATCACCAGAAGAGGAGACTGTCTAGAGCTGAGGGTGTCCTCTGCTGCTGAATCTGGAAGGCAGGTGGGTCAAACCACTGCTATTCGCCTACTTTTGACTAACAAAGATTGCAAAGGGGGTTTGGCCAAAGCAGAAGTGCAAATTGGTTCATTTTCTTGTAAACACACAGTCTCCCCCAGGGAGAACCCTGGGCCTGTTAGAAATCCACCTTTGCTCTGGAAAAACACAGTAAAAGGGGAAATGTTCCTTATCTTTCTTTAACAAAAG
>NW_011483198.1:0-3682 GCF_000754665.1 Bison bison bison
AGAGCCGCTCCTCAGGCCTCCCACCTGGTGTGGAGAGGGACAATATGCAGAGAGATCTAAGTGCCCCTGGTTGCAGTCTTCTTTCTTCCCTTTTCTCACACCCTGGACATCTCGTCACAGGCCTTGGATAGACTCATTGTGCACTTTTTTTCTAGCTCACTTCAGGATGCAGCTGGAACTAGGTACTCGGCTGAAGGCCTCTCTGCCTAGCTCTCCTAACTCCTCCAGAACATACCCAACCAGAGGATCCCACACTGTGCTCCCCTGTCACTCTCAGAATGCGCCCATCAGAGGGTCGATGGCCCAGGAACAGGCAGGAGCAGCCCAGGCCTTGTTGTCACTGTTTGCTGCCAGGACCCGCTGCTGCTGGACACAGACCTGCCCTTTCAGAACGTGCCCGTCAGCATCAACCCTGCGTTTACTTCAGATCCCAGGCCATTCTCTGAGCTGGACTTTAATCCTCAGAATCACTATCAGGGGTGCAGTGAGTCAGGCTAACCCAAGGTTGAGAAAATGGTTAAAAGGACAACACATTGACTGCAGCTGCGGAACAAGCCTCAGAGGCTCTCTGCTGACAGGTGAGCAAGTCCCACTATGTGGGTTCTGGGTTAGTTTCCTGTCTCTGAGGCAGTTTCTGAATCTTCCTTAAAGCAAAACAGCCCAAAGCAAAGCCATCTGCATACTCAAAACTGACAAGTGACTTGAATTTTGTTACATCATCAGAGTTGCGTAATGAATCCCAGAAGGCAAAAATAGCAATGAAGTTGATGCAAGAAGTGAAAAGGAAACTAAATGCAAGCTGCCAAACGGGATTTCAGGATCCAGCCTGGGAATTCCCTCTGGCCTGGCCTCCTGGCTGAGTTGAGTGCACAGAGCAGAGGATGGTCCTCAGTGCCTGCCAGACGCCTGTCTTCCTGGCTGAAACTCTGAGCTCCTAAAGTCCAGGGAAAACAAAGAATCCAGTGAGGGTGGGGGTGAGTCCTTGTAGACAGCTGGCCTCTGTGCCACGTAAGAATGTTTCCATCTAGATCTCTGGGTATTTTTGCAACAGGCTTGGCCTCGTCATCCCAGTGAATGGCTATTTCCCCTCTCACTGAGTGGTGGGTGAGCTGCAGGAATCTGTCTCTGAACAGCTCTCTGGGAACTGCCTCATCTTCCTGAGCACAGAACCAGAACATCAGGAAATAATCTTCTAACCAGATTCAAATCCAAAGAGTTTGTACATCACGAGCACTTGGAAAGTGTCTGGTAGCACATTCTGAGCATGTGCTATAAATTAAGGCAATTAATCTTACCACACTTTCAAGAGGAGCTTTTATGATTATCTTAGTTTTGCAGTTAAGACATAATGCAGGATTTTATAACTAGGCAAACTATTTTGATGTATAAATGAAGAAAAATCTCAAAGATCTATTTGCAAGGAAATATAAATAAATGAGAAACTAAATTATATGAAAAATGGATATTTATGTGATATACATTAGTATGTCCATATGTATAGATTTATTAACAACATACAAAAATGTTTAGAAGGATACACATTAAATTGTTAACAGTATTGGATTTGGGTGCATCCTCCTAGAAGCCAAGGGTATGCATTCCTTTGTATGAGTTATTTAAAAGTTTAGCGATGATGTGTGTTTAATATATATAAATAAGCTTAAGAAACCCTCTTTACTTCTTTAGAGTCACATGACAGCTACTGGTTCTCACATCTCTTAGCTGTCTCTGCAATCCCCAGGCTGCCTTGTTCTTCTTGCCTCCATTTGAACAATTTAGGAAGACTCTTTTCTCAGGAGTGACCAAGGATAAAAAACTTACTCTGCCTTCCACATCCTACTCCAGGACCCTAGATTCCACATATGCAGATTGACCTCCCATGATGGATGTGCTGCTGCTGCTAAGTTGCTTCAGTCGTGTCCGACTCTGTGTGACCCCATACACGGCAGGCCACCAGGCTCCCCCGTCGCTGGGATTCTTCAGGCAAGAACAATGGAGTGGGTTGCCATTTCCTTCTCCAATGCATGAAAATGAAAAGTGAAAGTGAAGTCACTCAGTCGTGTCCAACTCCTAGAGACGCCATGGACTGCACCTACCAGGCTCCCCCATTACTGGGATTCTCCAGGCAAGAGTCCTGGAGTGGGTCGCCAGTGCCTTCTCCGCATGATGTATGTGGTTCTCCATTAATCCTTGAAGGCACTCCGATTCTTACAGGCCCCAAGCAGGAAACTGTGTCCATGACCTGGGCTCTTCTCCACTCATCTCCCTCCCACTTCTAATCTATGTCTCAAGAATCACATTCAATCCCTCCTCACATTGTCCATTGTTCCTTCTATGACCCTAGGTGGATAACGCCATTCCCTTTTTATTCAGGTGACTTCAGTATAGGTTTATCTTGTAGGATCAGGCTTTGGGTTAGATTTTATTCAAAGGTGTGTGCTAGTCCATTTGTTGTTTTCAAATTACTTTTATTTTCTCTCCTGAAAAACAAGAGTAGTCTTATACAAAATATAAACAAAGCAAATGTGAATGATAAAGTTTAAATGCTATGAACGGTGTAAATATTTCCGATAATTTAAATAAATAAATAAATATTAGAACTTTTTAAGATATGGAAAATGGATACTTACATCTGTTTTGAAAAGTTATGGTAACAAAACATTTAACATACATTTAAATAATCCCATATATTAGCTATTACTTATATGTCATCTGACACAAAACTAGAGTTAAAGGTTGCACTTTGAGTCTTAGAAAATAGCCATTTAGTTGACCAGATGAACTGTTTTCACATTCAACACCTTCTTTATTTCCTGAGTTTTCCGATGAGCTTGCTGGCAAAGACCAAGCACCTTCTGATTTCCAGGCTGAGAACCTCCCAGGCACAGCGGCTGTATTCTTTCTCTTTGAGATACACACTGATTCGCTGGAAGTAATGCTTCACAGCCAATCTGGAGTTCTCACTCCCTAGAGTTCTGGTGTCCTTCCCTCCCTCAGTCAAGTGTCCAGGTCCTCCAGCTGCTGATCAAGTCCCACGAGCAATCTGTCCAGGAGGCTCTCCTCCCGACCTGCAGAAGAGCCCATGGTGCTGAAGAGCTGGAAGATCTGCTGGAGCAACTCATGCACAACAGCTATGGCTTCTGTCTTCTCAAGCCTGGTCCCGTGCACCAGGGTCTGAGGAAATCTGAAGTCAGTCCTGTCCCTCAGACAGGACACAACGGGCAGTCTCTCCATCTGACTCCAACATGTGAAGCTTTCCAGATTGCCGTGGCGGCTCGCAGGCAGCTCACAGCCCAGGGAGCACGTGGGGCTGGAGCAGAGCATCACCAGGACCTGCAGCACAGAGATGGGGAGGGTCATTGGGACGCTGGGGGCTCTCAGGACTGCCTGCAGGGGAGCTCTAGGCAAGGTCTGAGGGCTTGGGGTGATGGGTGGCTCTTAAAGAGTGAGTAGAGAAACTTTCTTTTTCTGGGTTTTTCCACAGTTTGCCCTTTCCTTTCTTTTTCTACTCTTTGTAATGAAATCAATAAAAGTGCTAATTTTTCCATGAGTGCCTAGGTGGGGGACATCAAATCATGCGTGCCACTGTGGTTGATAGCTACACAGCCGTATGTTGTGCTTTTTACACCTCCTTAGTTGTTCCTGGGAGAAGAGTCTGGTCAAAGTCAGAGAAGAAAGAAAT
>NW_011483198.1:6331-7689 GCF_000754665.1 Bison bison bison
AGCAGAGCAACTTGGACTCTGTAACAAGCTCAGCATTTTGATTGGCACATCATAAATGTTTAGTAATTTTCTCAGTTATGGAGAGTAAATAAAACCAAAATTGACAAATTAAAAGTTCTGCTGAGGAGAATAAGGTGAGATCCATGCATATAAAGCTCAGATATTTTTCACGTCTGATCAAGTCTTTCAAGAGGAATATGCAGAGGCAGCAAAAGAAGATTTGAAAAAGAAGTCTAACAAAGTTTCCTTAAAAGTTGGTCTTAGCATCAGGAAGAAAGATCCAATAGCTCTTAATATATCATTAGTTCCAAGTTACTGACATAATAAGCATTCCATGGAATTAGAACATCTACTTTTTTAATGAATGCATTTTACTTCAATGTAAGGATACAGAAGAGCAGAAACTCATGACAGATTTCCAGGCTCTTGAAGTGAAAATAAGCCCAAAATGAGGTAGTACATGTATCTTGGTAAACTCAGAATATGAACATTTTGGACTTAATATTTAAGAGGCACACAACAGAAGATCCTTAGATGAAATGAAGATGAAGCAATGCTCACAATTGCTCATCTCAACTGGAATGCTTCCTTGAGGAATTGACCAATGGTTCTTCATCTCCTCAATGATGATACTGATGATGCTCATCTCTAACCCCATCTCTTCCAGAATCCATGAACTTCCTCAGAGCCTTGACTTGGAAAAGCAGGAGACCTTCACATTTGCATCAAATAAACACAATCTCTCTCTTTCCTGTCTGGGCTACAGGAAAGACTTCAGATTCCCTCAGGAGCAGGTGAGTGGCGGCCAGCTCCAGAGGCCCAGGCCTTCTCTATGCTCCACGAGATGCTCCAGCAGAGCTTCAACCTCTTCCACACAGAGCACGCCTCTGCTGCCTGGGACACCACCCGCCTGGAGCAGCTCCGCACTGGACTCCATCAGCAGCTGGACGACCTTGACGCCTGCCTAGGGCAGGTGATGGAAGAGGAAGACCCTGCCCTGGGAAGTATGGGTCCCACACTGGCCGTGAAGAGGTACTTCCAGGGCATCCATGTCTACCTGAAAGAGAACGAACACAGTGACTGGGCTGGGAAACTGTCAGAATGGAGATCACGAGGCGCTTTCTGTGTTAACAAGTTCCTAAGAAAACTCAGGAAGTAAGAAGGAACCTGATTCTCAGTGACTCGTGTCCTAGCTCAGACTCTTCATTTTCAGTCATTTCCAAAACTCTGATTTCTACCTCAGCCATGAATAGTTTGAGTGACATTTGATATTGGCATTAATATTGAGAATATCAACATCCAGCTGTTTTTAGAATTAGAGGAATCTGATGTCGTGTGGCTGAATCTTATGAAATAAC
>NW_011483199.1:0-695 GCF_000754665.1 Bison bison bison
TCTGGCCACAGACTGCCAAGCAGCAGGAAACCCATCACCTCCCCTCCTTCATCTGCCTGGCTTTTCTTTGCTTTCTTAGGATGGTCCCATTCAGGTGCAAAAGCAGACAGACTCAGGAGGGAGGGAGGGACACACAGAAAGGTGCAAGCAGCGCTCCTGGAACTGATGTCAAAGCACAGACTGGATCTGTTTCTAGTGAGGCAAAGCAGGGATTTCTTTTTGTTTTCATTAAACTCTGGGGTGGAGAAGCACGCCAAACAAAAATCATCAGTCTCGACTGGGCAGTGACATTTATCTGCAAATCCTTGCAGGCTTTCTATACAGGCACAGTGGGTTTCCCTACGTTGCCACTTTGTAGGGCTTGAAAGTAAAAGCTGCTTCAACCCTTCAACCCAGTTAGCACTTCAAGTGGCAATGTGGCTACAGAGCGCCTAGGCAAGGTGGCTGGGACTGCCCCACTTCCGGGGAGCCATGCACCTGAAATGTACATGATTTGCTTTCCACACACCCCAGAGCCTAGCGCCAGCCAATTCGTTAGTCTCAACAGCTGGGAACAGGGAGGGCCTGCCACCATCCTGACCAATTCACTAACGCTGTCTCCTGGCATTTTTGGCAGGCACTGATGTTTTATGTGTCTCTACCTCTAGTTGTGGGTATGTATATAGGGAAATAAGACAAAGGAAAAAAGAAAAAAA
>NW_011483199.1:3951-6385 GCF_000754665.1 Bison bison bison
CCCCCCGCGCCCTGCCAGCAGCTTCTTACCCTGGCCTGTCCCCATCTCCCGTCCCCTACTCCAGGGAAGGGGTCGCTGGAGGGGTATTTCTCAACACAACATCCATGTGGGCGACTGGGGTTCAAACCCATGTCCAAGAGCAAGCCAGTGACAGCCAACTGTCCGGTGGAAGGACCACCTTAGGTTTTGGCCCAAGTGCACAGAAATATACCCTCTCACATGGGGCAGGCAGGAGTCATCTTTCTCAAGTGATATTTGACAATATAAGTGAAAGTTAACGTGACATGAGCTTTCTTTGTTCTGACATTTGATTTTGACTTGCATTTGAAAGGCACAGGCAATGTTGTGTAGAAAGGTTTATGAGAGGAAAAAATTCTAAATAGCTAACAAGAGAAAGGGCTTTCCTGGTGGCTCAGACGGTAAAGAATCTGCCTGTAAAAGGGGAGACTCTGATTTGATCCCTTGGTCGGGAATATCCCCTGGAGAAGGGAATGGCTACCCACTCCAGTATTCTTGCCTGGGAAATTCCATGGAGAAGAGCCTGGTGGGCTACAGTCCATGAGGTTGCAAAGAGGTGACGACCACTAAGCAACTAACACTTTCACTTAACAAGAGAAAAGTGATCAAATACGTTATGAGGCCAGCAGAGAACACAACCATTGAAAAAGATGAAACCTATACCAACATGGCAAAATCTTAATGATCTACTGTGTAAGGGAGAAAAAAAGCATGAAATAAACCATGTGAGGGCTTTCTGTTTAAACACACACACAATGTCAAAAAAAGTTCCTTCCCAGGGAATTCCCAGATGGTCCAGTGGTTAGGGCACCCCCCTCTCCCTCAGGTTCAATTCCTGCTGGAGAACCTAAGACTGCAAGCCACATGATGTGGCCAAACAACAAAAAACGTTCTTCCCTGTATAAGCCTGAAGTAATAAGCAAGTCTGCTGTTTTTAAGTTCTGAGAAAAGAATTTTGTACATGGAGTTGAGAGCAGTACTTCCCACTGCATGGCAAACAACCCTGGGGAAGGCAGTTAGTGCAACAAAATCACAAATCCATGAGCCTATCAACGTTCTTCAGAGGACTGAACCACTGTATGTGTTTTACATACTCATAACACTATTTTGCACATATGCAGAAGTTAAACGCAAATATAAGTGACTTGATAAATACAAATTCATGTAAAAGCACTGCTGAATTCATAACAGAGTTCTTAACCAGGAGTGACTTAGCCACTCAGGGGACACTTGGCAACATCTGGGGATATTCTTGTTTGTCACAGCTGGCGGTGGGGGGAGGCGCATGCTACTGCCAACGAGTGGGTCAAGGCCAGAGATGGAGCTCAGCTTCCCACAGTGCACAGGACGCCCCCACGACAAAGAATGATCTAGGCCAAAATGCCAACAGCGTTGCTGTTGACAAATATGTTTGTAGCTGAATTATGTATTTTCTTATCATTCTCAGCCAACAGCTACTCTAAACGAAACCACCACAAGGAGATCTGGGAATTTATTTTTCTTTAAAAGAATCCTTCCCCAGGAAAGTAAGGGAACCACTAACTTACAAACTAAAAGTAGCAAAACTTTGTACACTGGTGTGATGTAGGGAAAAAAACTTGGTTATATAAGGATATGAAAGAAACAGTCTTATGTAGAAGAATGCTCCACATTGAAAGCCTCAAATTTTCTAAACTGTATATACTTGCTTTTCAAAAAAGAAAAAACAAATCTGATATAGGATGGCTGATTGTTTACACTATATTTTAAAATGTAAAGATCATGTATTATCTTTGATTATGACATTATCTTGGGAAACATAAATATTGGTAACATGTTAGCTTTATATACAGTTTTAAGAAATTACATCTAAGTAAAGAAGGAAATAAATATATTGCCTTTCAAATAATATAGCTAAAATATTACCTTGTCAGGCTTGTAGAAATAGCTCCCAGGGTACATATAGACTACACATTAGTCTGCGTGGGCACATACCTGCTTATAGCGAAGGGTCCGTCTTTCCAGAGTGTTTCGCACAAAGGGGGACTTCCGAGGCAGTGTGGAACTGTCACTGTCACTACGATAAAGCTGCATCAAAAAGACGAAGGTTCAGAAACACTTCCTTAAGAATTCACATGCATCATCTGTGTACTCTGAATTGGATTACTCTGTTTCTCCTGCAGGTACTCACACACCCTTAAGGCTTTTAGAGTTTTTACCAGGACTCTGGGTATCACTTAAAAGAAAACCTACACAAGAGTTTCAAGCAAAACAAAGGCAGAGCGAATAAGCGGACCAACCCTCATCCCCATTCCTCCCTTGCTTCCATCAGCCAAACCAGGTGAGGTTTCCAGGCTGATCCAGCAACACAATTTCCATCTTATCAGTGCCAGCTGCCACTTGATATGGTGGGACGCTCATGAAAGCCTGCGCTGTC
>NW_011483199.1:9282-9390 GCF_000754665.1 Bison bison bison
TCACTGTGGTTCTGATTTACATTTCCCTAATGAAAAGCAGAGACATTACTTTGCCAACAAAGGTCCGTCTAGTCAAGGCTATGGTTTTTCCTGTGGTCATGTATGGAT
>NW_011483199.1:9595-10852 GCF_000754665.1 Bison bison bison
CTCTTGGACTTTAATCTTTTCATATGTCTGTTGGCCATCTGAACGTCTTCTCTGGAAAAATGTCAATTCAAGTCTTCTGCCCAGTTTTTAATCAGGTTGGTTGTTTTATTGATGTTGAGTTGTCATGAGTTCTTTGTGTATTTTGGATATTAACCCCTTGTCAGCTATAATGTTTGCAACTATCTTCTCCCATTCAGTAGGCTGTCTGTTTTCCTTATAGGCTTCTTCACTTGGCAAAAATTTTTAGTTTGATAAAGTCTCATTTGTTTATTGTTTTTATTTATCTTGCCTGAGGAGAGAAATCCTAAACTATAATGCATTGCTAAGATTAAAGTCCAAGAGCATACTACCTATGTTTTCCTCTAGGAATTTTATAGTTTCAGACCTTACATATAAGTCTTTAATCCATTTAAAAATGGAATGAGAAAGTAATCCATTTTCCCCAACACCACTTACTGAAGAGGCTGTCTTTTCTCCAGTGTATTTCCTTGCTTCCTTCCTCACAGATTAGTTAACCATATAAGTGTGGGTTTATTTCTGGGCTTTATAATCTGTTCCATTCATCTATGTGTATTTTTTTGTGCCAGTACCATACTGTTTTGCTTTCTATAGCTTTGTAGTATAGTTTGAAATCAGAGACCATGGTACCTCCAGCTCTATTCTTCTTTCTCATGGTTTGTAAAAAAACATAAAATTTACATTTTTTAGTGCACAGTTCAGTAGTATTAAATGTATTTATATTATTGTGAAAGAGACCTCCAGAACTTTTTCATCTTCCCAAACTGAACTCTGCCACCATTAAACAACAATTTCCCCATCTCTAGCCCATGGTAACCACCATTCTACTTCCTGTCTCTATAAATTTAATTACTAAATTTAGGAATCTCATATAAGTATAATCATATAGTACTCATTCTTTTGTGACTGGCTCATTTCACTCAGCACAGTGTCTTCGAGTTTCATTCATGTGGTAGCATGTGACATGACTACCTCCTTTTTAAAGGTAACATTCCATTGTACATATATGTCACATTTTCCTTATCCATTCATCTGTGGATGGACGTGTAGGTTGCTTCCACCTCCTGGCTACTGTGAATAATACTGCTATGAACATGGATATACATGTATCTCTTGGAGACTTTCTTTCAATTCTTTAGGATGTACATCCAGAAGTGGAATTGCTGGATCAGATGATAATTCTATCTTTAATTTCCTGAGGAACCTCTACACTGTTTTCTATAGTGGCTGCACCATTTT
>NW_011483199.1:14232-15366 GCF_000754665.1 Bison bison bison
CGCAGCCAGTGTCAGGTCCTGGGCGGCACAGTCTCCTGGCCGCTCCTCCTCCCGCCGCGGTGGCTCGGGGCCAGTGAACACCTGGACTGAGTACCATCGCAGCTGCATCTCGCTCGAATCATAATCGGTCAGGTTAATCTGAGCAATGCCCTGCAAGGTGTTTAAAGGAAAAAAAAGCACAACAGGTCTTGAATGACTGCATCTTAACAACCGACAAGCATCAAATAAAGTCACCCTTTAATGTTAACCACAAAGGCCACACAATTTTCCACTGCTATTCAGACTGCATGCATGCATGCTACGTCACTTCAGTTGTGTCCGACCCTTTGTGACCCTATAGACTGTAGCCCCCCAGGCTCCTCTGTCCATGGGAGTTTTCAGGCAAGAATACTGGAGTGGGTTGTCATTTCCTTCTCCAGGGGATCTTTCTGACCCAGGTATAGAACCCATGTTTTTTTAAGTCTCCTGCATTAAGCAGGCAGATTCTTTACCACTAGCGCCACCAGGGAAGCCTAAAAAGGCTGCAGTGAAATGAAAGTCTTCACAAAGGATCTAATGGGGGCAGCTCCTTGCTTGCAGGTTCAGCTCAATCAGAACGTGCTAGGAGGGGAAGTAGGGCAGAGAACAGACAAGATGAAGTGGTGGGTCAGGCTCAGGGTATGCCACTTAGAAGAGCCAGTGATTCTCACAGGGATTTTTAAAAAAAGGTTGGTGGAACTCTTCTCTAATTCTGACACTGATGGAGTGGGACTAAGGGGGAAAATTCCAACCTTGGGAAGAAAGCAGCCTGGTTTCCAAGCCCCGCCCTGTCTGCCTAGGTAAAGATGGATAGTTGATTCACCTGGTTCCAAGGTTGCTAGATAAAATACTGCGCATTTGGGTGAACTGTCATTTCAAATAAACAGCATATTTAAAAAAATATATATCAATTCTGTCCCAAATATTACATGGGACATACTTATACTAAAAGGGATCCATAGTTTATTTGAAATTCAGATGTAACTGACCATCCTATAGTTCTATCTGCCCAGTTTATCAGACCTATTTATTAGTTCCTGTGACTGAAGATGGGGATACTGCAGAAGTGGTTACGCAGACGTTTTACAAGTATTCATTGAGATAATACACAAGTAC
>NW_011483200.1:0-528 GCF_000754665.1 Bison bison bison
AGAGAATGCAGTGGTCATAGCAAGTACCCTCTTCCAACAACAAAGAGAAGACTCTATAAATAGACAGCACCAGATGGTCAATACCAAAATCAGATTTATCATATTCTTTGCAGCCAAATATGGAGAAGTTCTATACAGTCAGCAAAAATGAGACTGGGAGCTGACTGTGGCTCAGAGCATGAACTCCATATTGCCAAATTCAGACATAAATTGAAGAAAGTAGAAAAGACCACTGGACCATTCAGGTATGACCTAAATCAAATCCCTTACAATTATACAGTGGAAGAAGGAAATAGATTCAAAGGATTAGATCTGACAGAGTGCCTGAAGAACTTTGGACGGAGGTTTGTGACATTGTAAAGGAGGCAATGATCAAGATCATCCCCAAGAAAAAGAAATGGAAAAAGGCAAAGGGTTGTCTGATGAGACATTACAAAGAGTTGAGAAAATAAGAGAAGTGAAAGGCAAAGGAGAAAAGGAAAGATATACCCATTTGAATGCAGAGTTCCAAAGAATAGCAAGGAGAGA
>NW_011483200.1:4624-5070 GCF_000754665.1 Bison bison bison
AATGTAAATTGATACAGCCACTATGGAAGACGGTATGGAGACTCCTTAAAAAACTAAATAAAACCACCATATGACCCAGCAATCTCACTCCTAGGCATATACCCTGAGGAAACCAAAATTGAAAAAGACACATGAATCCCATTGTTCATTGCAGAATTATTTACAATAGCTAGAACATGGAAGCAACCTAGATGTCCATAGACAGAGGAATGGATAAAGAAGTTTTGGTACATATACACAATGGAACTCATCCATAAAAGGGAACACATTTGAGTCAGTTCTGATGAGGTGGATGAACCTATAACCTATTATACAGAGTGAATGAGTCAGAAAGAGAAAGGTAAATATCAGATTCTAACGCATATATAAGGAGTCTAGACAAATGGTACTGAATAATTTATTTTCAGGGCAGCAATGGAGAAACAGACATAGAGAATAGACTTATC
>NW_011483201.1:0-2464 GCF_000754665.1 Bison bison bison
TTAAAAATAAATATAGAAGCAGAAGGAGGACACTAATTAGTAAACCAAAGAAGCAGAAACGTCAAAATTGAGTAAACTTTGCTGAAATTTTAATAGCTTCTTTTCAGTAACAGTTAATACAAACCATGGTAAATATTCTTTCCAGGATTTGACATTCATTATGCTTTTCCATAACCTGGAATAAAGTGATAATTTAAGACATATCTCTGGGGTCCATGATGTCAAAATTAATTTCACATTAATTCTAAAATGTTATTTATGTTAACATTTGGAACATTTATCATTCCTATTTTCACATAAATCAATAAATATATGTTTAAAAATTCTCAGTTTTGGATGTCTAATTCAGTAAATATTTACTTTTATAATCTATGGGAAAAGAAGCTCTTTGGAATATACAGTAATTTCCAGGAGTATGATGGATCCAGAGACCCCCAAAAAGGCTGAGAATATCTGCTATAGGACAGAATGTCCTTTTTTTGAAAAGCATAATGAAGTCTAGGACCAAATACAAAATTAGAGAAAACTATCCTCAGTTCTGACATCATCTGCAAATTTGAGGCATCCCCAAATCAGTCTGAAGTTTTATATTTCACTGGATGGAAATGACAGGACTCACCACAATTGTTATACTTACCATTATGGTTTATTGCAAGGAGAAAATACAGAACAAAATTAGGCATGGGAGAAAATGCATAGAGCAGAGTCCAGGAGAACTACCAAGGTCGGAGTTTCCATTTTCCTTTCCCTATGAAGTCAGGACACATTACTCTCTTGGAATTGATTTGTGATAATATGCATGGAATATTGCCAACCAGGGGAATTCACATGAGCTTTGGTGTCCAGAGATTTTATTGGGGCATCATCATGTAGGTGTGACTGATTAACTAATAATCTCAGCATCCAGGTAGACTGATACCATACGACCCCCAATTTAAGTCACATTGTTGATCTTTTTGATGTGACTAGCATTCACCTTAAGACTATATGGATGTGGCTAGCTCCCAGTCAAATTACATTGTTATACCATCCAGTATGATGCAAGGCTCCCAGGCAAACAAAAGCAGATGTTTTCCAAGACCCTAGAGGTGACTTCACAGATACCAAGAATAAAGGCCAGACCTTCTTTTTAGGCAAGTTCAAATTCTTTCCAATACACACAAGTGCATATTTGTATTCTTATATAACCTTTACTCCAAAATATAGTGTTAATTATTCCCATGGGGTCACAAATAGTTGGACATGATGGAGGACACCCACAAATAAAAACACTCATGTACCAAAATACTATTTCATAGGGAAAATTGGGGGTAATACTTGAGAACTATATTATAGAAATATTTTAGCCAGTTACCAAAATTCATGAGCACACACAGCACTATTTTGAATAGCCACACATATCTTTTACACAGACTTTTAAGTTGCAGAAATCAACACATTAACATGGTCCATATTTTAAAACCCTATAACATAAAAAATGAGGCAAAAGCATATAAGCTAAAATTATTCTTAATAATATTTCAATATTATTGTTGCTTAGAAATAATATATATATTCAACAATTTTTCATATTTTTACTAAATTTAATGACAGTCCAAGGTTTTTAAGTTACATAACCACCCGGGCAATTATCCTTAAGCTGACACAGTGACATTCTACGAAATATAATTACTGTTGAAATAAAGTCTGGCAGAATAATGATTCAATATTTTTGAGCACAGGTTGCAGTTTTCATAATTTTAATTATTGAGAAGTGATATTACTTTACTTGATCAAGGACAAATCTGAGTAGGGTAGGATAAAATATATCCCTGCAGTATACTTAATGCTGGTAAGTTAGAAAAGACATAGATATTTTATTTCAAGTTATTAAACTACTCTTGTTTACCAAAGATTTACTTTCATTATGTAAAGTTGAATTTCCTAAAAGGTTTCTGAGTTAGTTTCTATAAGAATAATTATTTTTAAGTCTAGCATATTTAATGAATTAGAAGCTCAATTTCTCTATTTTCTGGGAATTTACTGTATATTTGATTTTGTATGTGCTTATTTATCTGTATAAACCAACAAGGACAGATCTCTCTTAAGTGTCCTTACAATCTAATTTTTTTAGTTCTCTCTGGAAGATAAAACATTGCACACTCAACACAATGAGACATAATAGCCTTTCTGGATTATCATACAGAGATAGAAGGAACTTGCTATTAAATTGTCTAACTTTATCTTGAAATCAAGAAGCACAAGAGATTTAGAAACACAATAAACTCATAGTCCAGATACCAAAAAATTCAATTCCTTCCTAGTGGTTACGAAGTTCTTAATTTATTTTATCTCAATAGATACAGACAAAAGTTAGCAAGCTAGATTCTTTGGTTTCTTTCACCCACCAGAGATAAGAACTTTGTAACCCATTAATTCATTTACTTTGCTGTGCTTAGTCGCTCAGTTGTGTCTGACTCTGTGA
>NW_011483201.1:4488-6865 GCF_000754665.1 Bison bison bison
AAGGTCCTACTTGTGGACTAATTTTTTTAAGGGAATTCCAGAAGAGGAAAATCACTCCACGAAAGATAGTTTAACTTTGTAGAATGCTATTGAGGATGATTATATAAGGAAAAGAGACATTTTTATAGGGTTAGTAATATGGATGTCATTGATAATGTTGACAATAGCATTTTAAGTATAGAATTATAAATTGGACTGAACTGGGTAGAAAGGAAATTGTGATGTTTTAAAAATCCCCTATATTTTTTAAATAATGTTTTCTTCATGTAACACAAATAAGTTTGAATATATACACAAATACATTCATATAAGTAATTTAAAATAGAATAAATATGTGTTAAATATTTACTTTAAAATATAATGTGTACAGTACATTACTATGCAATGAAACAGATACTCTTAGGAACTTAGTGAGTGTGAAAATTTTTGCAATGTATTAAATAAATATTAGACTTGAAAAGTTTCTTGCACTTTACAAACTTTCAGTTTTTCTACCCCCACCTCACATTTGTATATATTTTGTTTACTATTTCAACTAGTGAAAATTAATGTTGGTCCTTAAAAAACTTGAAGCTTTGAATATAAAAAATGCATTGTACCTGTAAAGTATTTTTTTAAAAATAAATGAGAAATGTGGAAAGAGAATCACCTGAAATAAATCCCATGAAATAAATCCCATCAACTAGAGAAAATCAATGTAGAATTCTTAGCATAATCTATGGTCTATGTGGCCAAGTCTCTGCAGGGAGTTGCATTACAGAATTAGTATAGTTGCTAAAAGAAATTTATAAAGAACTCCACATTGATTTTCATCACCTTGAAAAACATTATAAAGTATTCTCTCCATGCACCATAACAACACTTTATCTTTCCTTTTTATCCAAACTCTCTCATTCTTGGAAACTACTTCATAGTTTCTCATTCACCAAACCACAGGTTTTCTCTGGTAACCAGCTAGTTACTACTGTTCATGCTTGCTTCTCTTTTTTGGGTCTTAAGGAAGTTGATTAAATAGATCATCTGGGTTCTTTTCTGGTTTTCTTTTTCCCTCTTTGATATTGCATCACTAAAATCTCATGTGTCAGTTTGGCAAAAACTGACCCATACTTATGGTGTTGGGAAGGGAAAGAGCTGACCTAGCCAAAGCAAAATTTATTTGGAGAAAGAGTGAATACTCATGTTAATGTACTTTTCCCTACCAAATATTTAAGTTAGTCAGTCTTTATTACATGTGTATGGAAATATGTCCATTTTAACTATTCTATCAAGATTCTCTAATATTAATTCAAGCCTACCCCCATCTACTTCTACAGAGTGAATCAAATTCCTCTTGGATACTTTTGAAAATCTACCACTCTCCACTGGTTTAGGCTCTTCTTGCAAATCTGTGTTTAAATTGTGAGCTTCTAGGTGGGCAGTCAAGCCACTATTCTTCCCTCATACACACACTTTTACCTAGGTCTGTCTCAGCCCCAGACAACCACTAATCTGCTGTCCCTGGATTTACCTATTACGGATATTACCTATATGGATATGTCGTGTAAATGGAATCATGCAACATGTGACATTTTGTGAGTGACTTATTTCACTTAGTGTATTATTGTCAAAGGTTGATTTATGTTGAAGCATGTATCAGCACATATATCATTTGACCCTTGAACAAACAGGTTTGAACAGTGCAGGTCCATTTATACATGCACTTTTTTTCAATAAATACATACTCTAGTACTATATTATCCACAGTTGGTGGAATCTGTGATTGTGGAACTGTGGATATGGAGGAGCAAAAACATTTGGGTTGTTTCTACTTTGAAGCAGTTGTGAATAGCACTAGTACGAATATTATTTGAACAACTGGTTTCAATTATTTGAGATATACAAGGAGGAGTAGAGTTGCTGAGTCATATTCTATTTAACTTTTGAGAAACCACCAAAGTTATCCCATAGCAGCTACAGTACATTCAGTCATTCTGTCATGTCTGACTTTTTGCAACCCCATGGACTGCAGAATGCCAGGCTTCCTTGTCCATCACGAACTCCCGGAGCTTCCTCAAACTCATGTCCACTGAGTTGGTGATGCCATCCAACCATCTCATCCTCTGTCATCCCCTTCTCCTTCTGCCTACAATCTTTCCCAGCATCAGGGTCTTTTCAAATGAGTCAGTTCTTTGCATCAGGTGGCCAAAGTATTGGAGTTTCAGCTACAGCATCAGTCCTTCCAGTGAATATTCAAGGACTGATTTCCTTTAATATGGACTGGTTGGATCTCCTTGCAATCCAAGGGACTCACTCTCAAGAGTCTTCTCCAACACCACAGTTCAAAAGCATCAACTCTTTGGTGCTCAGTTTTCTTCATTGTCCAACTCTCACATCCATA
>NW_011483201.1:8425-8516 GCF_000754665.1 Bison bison bison
TCATCCAGTCCAGCGTTTCTTATGACGTACTCTGCATAGAAGTTAAATAAGCAGGGTGGCACTATACAGCCTTGACGTACTCCTTTATTAA
>NW_011483201.1:9417-9867 GCF_000754665.1 Bison bison bison
ATTTCCATACAAATTATGAAATTATTTGTTCTAGCTCTGTGAAAAATACTGTTGGTAGCTTGATAGGGATTGCATTGAATCTATAGATTGCTTTGGGTAGTATACTCATTTTCACTATATTTATTCTTCCGATCCATGAACACGGTATATTTCTCCATCTATTCATGTCTTCTTTGATTTCTTTCACCAGTGTTTTATAGTTTTCTATATCTAGGTCTTTAATTTAGGTAGATATATTCCTAAGTATTTTATTCTTTCCATTGCAATGGTGAATGGAATTGTTTCCTTAATTTCTCTTTCTATTTTCTCATTATTAGTGTATAGGAATGCAAGGGATTTCTGCCAGTTGATTTTGTATCCTACAGCTTTACTATATTCATTGATTAGCTCTAGTAATTTTCTGGTGGAGCCTTTAGGGTTTTCTATGTAGAAGATGATGTCATCTGCAAA
>NW_011483201.1:10801-11697 GCF_000754665.1 Bison bison bison
TTCTAAAACCAAGTTGAACATTTGGAAGTTCATGGTTCATGTACTGTTGAAGCCCGGCTTGGAGAAGTTTGAGCATTACTTCGCTAGTGTGTGAGATGAGTACAAAGGTGTGGTAGTTTGAGCATTCTTTGGCATTGCCTTTCTTTTGGATTGGAATGAAAACTGACCTTTTCCAGTCCTGTGTCCACTGCTGAGTTTTCCAAATTTGCTGGCATATTGAGTGCAGCACTTTCACAGCATCATCTTTTAGGATTTGAAATAGCTCAACCAGAATTCCATCACCTCACTAGCTTTGTTTGTCGTGATGCTTCCTAAGGCCCACTTGACTTTGCTTTCCAGGATGTCTGTCTCTTGATGAGTGATTACACTGTCGTGGTCATCTGGGTCATGAAGATCTTTTTTGTATAGTTCTTCTCTGTATTGTTACCACCTCTTCTTAATATCTTCTACTTCTGTTAGATCCATACCATTTCTGTCCTTTATTGTGCCCATCTTTGCTTGAAATATTCCCTTGGTAACTCTAGTTTTCTTGAAGAGATCTCTAGTGTTTCCCATTCTACTGTTATCCTCTATTTCTTTGCATTGATCACTGAGGAAGGCTTTCTTATCTCTCGTTGCTATTCTTTGGAACTCTGCATAGCAAGTACACCATATTATATTCATGTTCACCAATTTATGAGGATGCTATTTCTCTGAATTGTCCCCATCACTTGTTATGTTAATTAAAAAAATTGTATCCCTCTTTCTTGGTATGAAGTCTTCCCTGATGGCTCAACTGTAAAGAATCTGCCTGCAATGCAGGAGAGCCAAGTTGGAAACCTTGGTCAGGAAGATCCCCTGGAGAAGGGAATGGCTATCCACTACAGTATTCTTGCCTGGAGAATTCCATGTAGAGT
>NW_011483202.1:0-502 GCF_000754665.1 Bison bison bison
ACAGCAGAAATTAATCTAACACTTTAAATCCACTATATTTCAATAAAATATTTTTCTTTAAAATGTCCCACTCTGGTGGGGAATATTAATAATAGGAGGCACTATGCTGGGGACAGGTGGTATATGGGAAATTTCTGTATATTTCATTCAATTTTTCTATGAACTTCATACTGCTTTTAAGAAAGAGTTTTAATTTATTAAAAAGTTATGGCTATGCTCTGTCCCCTAGAAAATCTGATTTAATTGAAGTAAGCCAGGCACCTATGTGTTGTTTTTTTCTTTTGGTTCCCCTAAATCAGTAATTGAGAAGCCAGATCTAAAAACCACATCCTTGAGGCATTTTCTCAAAGTGTAGCTGTGTTATTTTGGATGGTGCAAATATCACTGGAGCATTTGCTAAGACTACAGATCACAAAGTCGCACTACAGACTTACAGAATCAGAATCTCCAGGGAAGGGCAGTGGATTTGCAAAACCTAGCAGAAACCCCAGGTAATTCTTAT
>NW_011483202.1:4702-5370 GCF_000754665.1 Bison bison bison
CAGTACCAATAATTTGCCACTTGGCAATTCCCACCATCCCTTTTCAGTCTTGATGGCCCTTTCTACTTTGGCTAACCTGACAGCCATTGTCCTTGTTTTATCAGGCTAGTGCCATCAGAATACAGGACCCAACTAGGGTCTGGAACCTTGTGTCCTTCTTTAAAACAAACCCCAGATACCTTACCTCCTCCTTGCAGATCTGTGCCTTCTTCTTCGACATCCGGGAACCTGCTTCCATCAGCAGCTGGAGCAGTGCTTTTGTCCCTTTCCAGCATTTTTCCCTGGTCTCGGCGGCCAGCAGCAGGTCATCCCCGTATTGTAGGAGCCAACATCCATACTCTTCCGGATGGAATGAGTTCAGGTCAGAAGCCACGGCTTCCCCAAAGATGGCTGGGGAATTCTTAAACTCTTGTGGGGGAGTCCAGATGAGCTGTTGCTTGGTGCCCACGACTGGATCTTCCCATTCAAAGGCAGAGATGGGCTGTGATGCTGGGGCGAGGCATATGCAGAAGAGGGCATCCTCGAGATCTAGGCAAGTATAAACTTTAGTCCTCAGCGGGAGGAGGCTAAGTAAGGTATAGGGGTTTGGATCAGTGGGGTATAAAGTCACAGTAGCCTGGTTGACTAGCTTGAGATCCTGTACAGGCCTATAGTCCTGTCCTTCCTTT
>NW_011483203.1:0-916 GCF_000754665.1 Bison bison bison
CCCTCAACACACTGTATGCTTCCTAGACTAGAGAGTTGTCTACTTAACAACAGTCTACTGTGTTTGTCCTAGAAACTATTGTGCTAGTTTGCTACATAATGTAATTATACAATTACAAATTATGCAAAGGGATGAAATGTGAGTGCAAACAAAAAAAGACTGTTTCTATAAAAACCAGGTTGAAACTTTTTGAAAGGCTAGACTGAAGAGAGTCTCTACATGTAAGTGAAATTGCACAGTATTTGTCATTTTTGTCATTCTGTGTCTGGCTTATTTCACTTAGCATAATGTACTGCATGTCCATCCATGCTGTTGTAAATGGCATTATTTCATTCTTTTTTATGACTGAGTAGTATTCCATTGTGTGTGTGCACCACATCTCTATCCATTCGTCCATCGAAGGACATTTAGGTTGTTTCCATGTCTGGGCTATTGTGAATACTTTGGCAAGGAACATGAGAGTACAGGTTATCTGTTCAAGACTCTTATTAAAATTTTGGTTAAATACCCACAAGTGGGATTGCTGGATCACATTACTAAAAGGGTAGATCTCATGTTAAGTGTTTTTACCACACACAAAAAGAACGATGATGAAGGCAGGAGGAAACTTCAAGAGGCTTGGCCTTGGATGGTAGTGATGGTCTCATGGGTGTGTATATAACTCCAAACAAAAAATTATATATATGTTAATTACTTATATCTTTTAACATACCAAGCATGCCTCCATAAAAAAGTTTTTAAATAATTTAAAATGTCCCTCATAATCTGACCACAAAAAAAACAAAAGGTCACTAAAACCAACTCCTGTTAAATTAGGTGTGGATGAGTCAACTCAAAGATGGGGGCAAATAAAAAGTACAGGATTGCATTTATGTTTTATTCCATTTTAAAGAACTGAAATTGGAAATTGTAGATG
>NW_011483203.1:4692-5963 GCF_000754665.1 Bison bison bison
TTAAAATGATAATACTTCACCAAATGTCATTTGAAAAACATTTCTGCCATTATTTGAAATAAATATTTTAAAGTGCTGCATTTGTATTTATCTTTTTAGTTTGTATATTCTGTTCCATAGTTGTATCTAATGTGTCTGTCTGTCCTTACAGTAACAGTACCTTTACAAAAATTATTGGAACTATAGTATGTACTTTAATATTACAATGTAAAATTGATCGTTTTATTCTTGAGAAAAATTGAACATTTTGCATGGACTTATTCTAGGATTTTTTTAACTACATCATGGAAACTGGAGGCGCTGGTGAAGAAGTTTCTCTAATAAAGTTCCAGGCTTCAATAGTTTTACCAGTAAACACTGGGAAATTTTCCAAAATCAAAAGATTCCAAAGCCAATGAAATCAATAAAAAAGCACTAAAAGGATGAATGCTCAGCTGGAGAAACTTATAAACAGTATGGAAAGGCAAAAAGATGCGATGCTGGAAGACGAGCTCCCCGCCCCAGGTCAGAAGGTGTCCAATATGCTACTGGGGAAAAATGGAGGGCAATTACAAATAGTTCCAGAAAGAATGGAGTAACTGGGCCAAAGTGGGAACAATGTTCAGTTGTGGATGCACCTGCTGGTGAAAGTAAAGTCCAATGCACTAAAGAACCTGCATGGGAACCTGGAAGTTTAGGTCCATGAATCAAGGTAAATTGAATGTTGTTAAGCAGGAGATAGCAAGGGTGAACACTGACATCTCGGTGAACTAAAATGGATGGAAATGGGTGAATTTAATTCAAATGGCCATTATGTCTACAATTTTGAACTTATAGACACAGAAACTAGAATGGTGGTTATCAGGGATTTAACAGTGGAGAGATGTTGATCAAAGAGCACATACTTCCAAGTAAAAAATGAGTAATTTCTGGGATCTAATGTACAGGACAATAACTATAGCTAATAATACTCTATTATATTCCAGAATGTTCCAAAGAGAGTACACTTTGAACATACTACTAAAAAACAGAAAATATAGGGTAAGAGAAGTGTTATCTAAAGTTATGATGGTAATCACTTTGCTGTATGAAATTAACACTTTGTACTCCCTAAACTTACATAATGTTGTATGTCAATTATATCGCCAAAAATCCTGTTTAATAGTAAAATAATAAGTTGAGAAAAAGTAGACAGATATTATGGCCACTATTTAATATTACTTTAGAAGTTCTAGTTAATGATATGAGTCAAGAAAAATAAGAAACATAAATCTTGGAAAGAGGATGGGCTG
>NW_011483203.1:10376-10679 GCF_000754665.1 Bison bison bison
CCACACAATTGCATTCGTCTCACAAGCTAGTAAAGTAATGCTCAAAATTCTCCAAGAAAGGCTTCAACAGTACGTGAACTGTGAACTTCCAGAAGTTCAAGCTAGATTTAGAAGAGGCAGAGGAACAAGAGATCAAATTTCCAACATCTGCTGGATCATACAGAAAGCAAGAGAGTTTCAGAAAAACATCTACTTCTGCTTTATTGACTACGCCAAAATCTTTGTGTGGATCACAACAACTGCAGAAAATTCTTAAGGCAATGTCAATACCAGGCCACCTGACCTGCCTCCTGAGAAATCTGT
>NW_011483204.1:0-901 GCF_000754665.1 Bison bison bison
AATACTCCATTGTGTATATGTACCACTGCTTTCTTATCCATTCATCTGCTGATGAACATCTAGGTTGCTCCCATGTCCTGGCTATTATAAACAGTGCTGCCATGAACATTGGGGTACATGTGTCTTTTTCAATTCTGGTTTCCTCGGTGTGTATGCCCAGAAGTGGGATTACTGGGTCATAAGGCAGTTCTATTTCCAGTGTTTTTAAGGAATCTCCACACTGTTCTCCATAGTGGCTGTACTAGTTTGCATTCCCACCAACACTGTAAGAGGGTTCCCTTTAAGTCATCATTATCTTGAAAGGAAGAGTTTCCTTATATCTGTAAAATGCTAGCTAAAACCAGTAATATTTTAGACAAAAATCATAAAAATTATAACCATATTCACAAGTTCACTCAGCATCTAGTCCTTTTTGTTAACAGTTTTATGAACCCATCAGACTTTTTGTTAGAATTATATAATTCCTTACAAAGTTTAGCAGCAAGGTCTGAAATTTATCAGAAACCTGTATTTATTAAAAGTCCTTCCTATGAATCTTCTTGAAGATGAAGCACTTTGTAATACTATCTGAGTACACAAATAACAATCTGTAAATGATAGAAGATTTTTCCATAATTGTGCATGCTATACAAGTTAATACACTGTATTTCTCTTGTTCATCTGTCTTACATCGTTTGAATCTCCAAGGCCCCAGCCAGAGAGCCTAGAAGAGTAAAAGAAAGAGGAATTTTCCTCTCTCCTACACAGTAAAATATACATAATGTAAAACGAACCATTTCCACCATTTTTTAAATGTACTGCTCTGTGCCATTAATTATATTCACATTGTTGTGAATCCATCTCTAGAACGTCTACATCTTCCCTTTAGATTTTATTAGGTTTGTCATAGCTTTCCTTCCAA
>NW_011483204.1:4610-5118 GCF_000754665.1 Bison bison bison
TATGTGATGTGTGATAGGTGTTCAAAAGCACTTGTTTAAAAATAATTCATAATTTATTTAATCATGTTGCTGGTGCTAAACTTGGAAGTTAGGGTGTTTCTAAATTCTATTATAATTTAATAATAATCATTGCTCTGAGAAACATTTGTATATAAATGAAGTTGTGCATGAATAGTTTTCTGTAAGTGACTTTTTTGCCTTCATCTTCTTGTAGGTAAAAATCCTATTGGGTAAAAGAAGGTGAACAATTTAAGGCTTTTAATAAATATTGTCAAATTATTATCTGAAAAGGCTATTCTAATTTATAGTTTACCAATAGTATATTACAATGCCTATCACACTTTTAATTAGCATGAGATGGGCTGGATAGAGCACAAGCTGGAATCAAGGTTGCCGGGAGAAATAACAGTAACGTCAGATATGCAGATGACCTTATGATAGAAAGTGAAGAAAAACTAAAGAGCCTCTTGATGAAAGTGAAAGAGGAGAGGGAAAAAGTTGGCTTAAA
>NW_011483204.1:9386-9771 GCF_000754665.1 Bison bison bison
GAATCAGTGGGAACCCTGAGCTTGTTTTTCTGCAAATAGATAGTCTCATTTTGGGGTGATGGGAGAGACTGACATCTGAAGTGTACTGTTTATGTCCAATCTACTCTGCAATCAGATTTTGGTTGCTGTCAGTGCAGAAAAGCCTGATTCCCAAAGATAGCTTGTTGAATATGGAAGCAGACTTTTCAGTGCTTTGCGGCAATCTCAGGACATTCTGTCTTTAATCTAGAACATACAGATATTTGAAATTGTTTCAAACATACTTTTTAGATTATCATCATTTACAATCTCAAGAAGGTGATCCTCTCTTACAGCAGATAAAGTCGATTCACCTGGCTTATTTGCAAATGGATCACAGATCCATTCCTTCCCAGTTCAAGAGTGT
>NW_011483205.1:0-409 GCF_000754665.1 Bison bison bison
ATAAATAAATGAATCAGAGAGGAAAAAAGAAAAACGAATTAAAAGAAATGAGGACAATCTCAGAGACGTCCAGGACAATATTAAATGCTACAACCTTCGAATCATAGGAGTCCCTGAAGAAGAAGACAAAAAGAAAGACTGTGAGAAAATACTTAAGGAGATAATAGTTGAAAATTCCCTAAAATAGGGAAGGAAATAATCACTCAAGTCCAAGAAACCCAGAGAGTCCCAAACAGGATAAACCCAAGGCGAAACACCTAAGACATATATTAATCAAATTAACAAAGAACAAACACAAAGAACAAATATTAAAAGCAGCAAGGGGAAAGCAACAAATAGGGGATTCCCATAAGGATAACAGCTGATCTTTAAGTAGAAACTCTTCAAGCCAGGAGGGAATGGCAAGACA
>NW_011483205.1:509-1100 GCF_000754665.1 Bison bison bison
CAAAGAAGGACACTACATAATTATCAAAGGATCAATCCAAGAAGAAGATATAAGAATTATAAATATATATACACCCAACATAGGAGCACTGCAATATGTAAGACAAATGCTAACAAGTATGATAGGAGAAATTAACAATAACACAATAATCGTGGGAGACTTTAATACCCCACTCACACCTATGGATAGATCAACTAAACAGAAAATGAACAAGGAAACACAAACTTTAAACAATACAATAGACCAGTTAGACCTAAGTGATATCTTTAGGACATTTTACCCCAAAATAATGAATTTCAACTTTTTCTGAAGCGCACATGGAACATTCTCCATGATAGACCACATCCAGGGCCATAAATCTAGCCTTAGCAAATTAAAAAAAAATTGAAATAATTCCAAGCATCTTTTCTGACCACAATGCAGTAAGATTAGATTTCAATGACAGGAGAAAAACTATTAAAAATTCCAACCTACAGAGACTGAAGAACACACTGCTGAATAACCAACAAATCACAGAAGAAATCAAAAAAGAAATTAAAATTTGCATAGAAACGAATGAAAATGAAAACACAACAACCCAAAACCTGTGGG
>NW_011483205.1:4876-5874 GCF_000754665.1 Bison bison bison
CAGTGTGCAGATTTTCTTAAATGAAATATGGAATCACATATATTTTACAGATGATAATTGGAACAAAGACTTTTCTGCTATATTGACATATGGGATTCTGTATATTTCATATATGAAAATCTTAATTGAGATTTTCTAACATAAGTATGTAATTTTCTATATTTCATGTTATAGGAATCAGGGAACCGATTTTCCTTCATGAATTAGGACATCTCTACACTTCACAAATAGAAATCTGTGAACAGATTTTCATACATGTCAGGTCAAATTTTTCACATTTAATATAAGAAAATCTCGGCCCAGATATTTGTACAAAAATAAGGAAATCTTTATGCTTCATATATGAATATATGAGTGCCAATATTCCCATATGAAATGTGGAATTCTCTATGTATCATATTTGAAATAGGGCCATCCATTTTCTATGTATCACATATGAACATCTCTGCTCAAATTTTCCTAGAGGAAGTATTGAACATTATGTGTATCACATAGGAAAACCTGGGTGCCAATTTCCCCACATGCAATCTGAAATTCTGAATATTTAAGATATCTATCAAATTATATGTACCAATTTTACTACATAAAATATGGAAGTATGTATATTTCAGATATGAAAATCATTGGGACATTTTTACTCTATTAAAAATAGAATTCTCTATATGTTACATATGAAAATCTCATTGCTGGTTTTACTACATGAAATGTAGAATTTTTTGTATTTCAATTTATAAAATCTATGAGGAGCTTTTCACATGAAATATGGAATTCTTTCTACTTCCTATATGAAAACATGGGTAGTGATTTTCTTACATTAAATATGGGATACTCTACATTTCACACATGAACATCTAGGCATTGCTTTTCTTAAGATATGGAGATCCAATATGGTATTGGTGTTGCTCCTATTTCACAAGTGAAAATATCGGCACCACTGTTTCTTCATGAAATATGGACTTCTTTGCATTCCTCATACATATATCAAGACAATGATTTTC
>NW_011483206.1:0-477 GCF_000754665.1 Bison bison bison
TTAAAGAAATCAAAGTTAACACAAAATATGTATTATGACCAAAATATCAACATTTTAAAGATGGGGTCACTGTAGCTGATTTTTCCTTTGGCCTCTGAGTCCAGTGTGGTTTAGCATGGCACTGTAACTGATTCGGATTTTTATTTTTCTTTCCTTCTTTTTTTTTCTTTTCCGGTGCTACACAGCTTGGGGGAATCTTAGTTCCCTGACCAGGGGCCAAACTTGTGCCCCCTGGAAGTGGAAGGGTAGAGTCCTAACCACTGGATCACCAGGGGAGTCCCTGAGTTTTCAATAAACATTTCATTAAACCATCATTCATCGTATTGGCCTCTTAAATTTTGCACTGGGATTGAGTCCTGGTCCTGTTACATACATTTAATGAATGCCTGCCATTTACTGAGCACTGTTGGGGGACATAGCAGCCCTTGGTTTCAAGGAGCTCACAACTTTATTAGGAAAAACAGGAGAGTCAGCAGA
>NW_011483206.1:4605-5093 GCF_000754665.1 Bison bison bison
GAGAAGACAACAGTTGGCTTAGTTACCAGCACCTAAGCATAGGAAAAAAGGCCAAGTAACCTATGGAGAAGAAAGGGAGGAAGTGGCAAGAGAAGAGGGCAGAAAAGGAGTGGGGTGGTGTATTCCAGTATCCAAGTGAAGGAGGAGTTTCAAGAGGGGTTACCAGCAATGTGAAACAACACACAGAAATTTCTAATAAATGCTGTCAGTGTCAAGCCTGCATTTCCTCAGCTCTTATCAGTGTAGGCAGCCAGATTTCCAACTTTCAGAACCTGCATCTCTTTGATTCTGGACTTTCTCTGGTTTCCAGAACCTGCTCTGTCCATCGACATGGAGGGCCAGAAGTGCCAGGGAATTAAGGTATACCACTTCCCCTCAAATAGCCATCAGCTGATGGTTGCTGGAAGCTGGTGTACAACTATTTCAGCTACCCTGCCCCTTGAGCAATGTAACTCTGAGATTCAGATTCTACACCACTTCCCAGAGTT
>NW_011483207.1:0-386 GCF_000754665.1 Bison bison bison
CAAAGAATTTAAAAACTTTCTTGGGTTACAGACACCTTTGAAGATCTGATAAAGAGCTATGGAAGCTATGGAACATTGCTCCAGAAAAGTATAGCTATGCAAATAAGCACCACCTTGAAATCTATCCAGGCAATCTGCCTCTGGGTGTCCTTGAACCTCAGGTCAAGAAGCCCTTCTGTAGAGAAAGCAAAATCCTGAGGGAGGATAGTTTATTACACTTGAGCATTGCATGTAGCCCTGAGCTTTCCCTGTCAACTGAGGTTAAAAGATAAACACATTGGGCTCAGAGTTCTCAACATCTAAAAAAAGGAAGCAGATGAGTTCACAAAATGATAAGCGAAACATAATTTTAAAATGACAGTGTTTATACAGTTTACGAAAGGATT
>NW_011483207.1:4473-4918 GCF_000754665.1 Bison bison bison
ACTGCTTACTTCCCCTGCTCTGCTTATTTCCCCAATCTGGCTCTCTTTCCTCTCTTCCTTAAAAAAATATAACACTCATGTACTCATCTTACCCTTTCCTCTATCTGATAAATGCTAACAGTCTAGTGTGTATCCTTGCATGCATGTGTGCTAAGTCATTTCACTTGTGTCTGGCTCTTTGCGACCCTATGGACTATAACCTGCCAGGTTCCTCTGTCCATGGGATTCTCAGGACACTGCAAGAATACTGCAGTGGGTTGCCATGCCCTTCTCCTGCGGATCTTTCCAATGCAGGGATCGAACCCACGTCTCTTACGTCTCCTGCATTGGCAGGAGGGTTCTTTGCCACTAGCACCACCTGGGAAGCCCGTATCCTTGCATACCTTCTCCTGATTCTTTTAATTGCACAAGTATATCTACATGGGGATTTTCTCCTCACTGTTTT
>NW_011483207.1:5018-5679 GCF_000754665.1 Bison bison bison
CTGAGGTGACTTTAAACACATTTTCAAAACTGCCATTTGCTAAGTCTGATCTTGCTCACCAGGGATCTGTACTCTGTTGTTTGATTTTACCTTCTGGGAAATGCAGACCCTTCCATTTTTGTTTCCTGTGGACTTTGTCTGATGTCAAAGCTATGTCACCTCTTCATCAAAAGCACTTTGAAATTCCTGGTGTGGCCTCATTGTTCAAAAGGGCAGGAGACCAGGTGGTATATAAATAGAGAGCTTTCTTGATGCCTTAAGAATCACTTTTGTATGTGTGTTGGGAGGAAATATTGGGGAAACAAGTTTCGTCTCTTTGCGGTGGGCAAAAGCCCCAGAATAGTGGCAAAAGTAGCAATCATTCTGACCACACCCTTAGTAATAAGCAGCATTTTCACCTCCTTAGACAGCTCTTGGCAGAACTGAGAAGTGGGTGTAATTTGGCTTCACTGTCTGACACTCTGTTCTTTAGGGTGCTGCTACTCTCTCTCTGTTTATACCTTCTTCATTCCCCACCCTCTTAAATCCTGCTGATCTAAAATAGATCATTTTTCCTCCTCAAATTCCACTTGCTCTGTTTTGTTTTCACAAATTAAATATTTTATTTGCAGAGCATCAGCCAACTACATACAGGTGCTATATTTATAATGAATTACTGAAT
>NW_011483207.1:5779-6691 GCF_000754665.1 Bison bison bison
TTTCCCTGCATTTTCTTTCCTTATTAAATATATATAGGAAATATTTCCAAGTCAACTGATAGAGAGTGCACTCATCCTTTTAAATATATACTGTTCTGTGTTGCTCAGTAGTCTATGATATCACAATTTAGTCTATCATTTTGCTATTTATGTGCATATATTTTTTGTCCCTATAAAAAGTGCTGCAATAAAAGCTCCCAACTGGTTTTTAAATATTCTTTTAAATTTTTAGATCAGTTTTAGACTTACAGAATTATTTCAAAGATACTCCCGAAAGTTTCTGTATGCCCTACACCCATTTCCCCTAGTATTAACATTTTCCATGACTGTGGTACAATTGTTATAATCAATGAGCCAATCATCATTAACTGAAGTCCATTTATTTTATTCAGATTTCCTCAGATTTTGCTTAATGCCCTTTTTCTGTTCCAGGATTCCATCTGGGAGACCACCTTACATTTAATTGTCATGTCTCCTTAAGTTCCTTTTGGCTGTAGGGGTTTCTCATACTCTTCTTGTTTCTAATGGCATTGACAGCTTAAATAGTACTATTCAAACATTTTGTAGAATGTCTCTCAAATCTCAACCTGATAATTTTTCATGCTTATACTGGGGTAATGTGTTTTGAGGAGGAAGAACACAGAGGTAAAATGCATTCTCATCACATCATATCAAGGGTAGGGAGTATCAGCATATATTATCACTGTTCATATTGACCTTGATCATCTGGCTCAAGGTAGTACTTGTCTTTCTCCACTCTGAAGTTGTTATTTTTCCCCTCCTTTTTCAAACTGTCCTCTTTGGAAGGAAGTAGTTTTTCAATAGTCCATACATACGAAATGGTAGTTACGCTCCATTTCATTAAGAGCAAACTATGTACATAAGTGAAAGTGTTAGTCGCTAAGTCATTTC
>NW_011483207.1:9145-11381 GCF_000754665.1 Bison bison bison
ATAATCATTCTATTTTATAATACCTATGTTATTTTCAATTCCAGCTTATTTACTGAGGGAAAACATATTTATAGTTTAGTCAGCTGGATTACCTGCTTGGTAAGAATTAATGGGTTATATTTGATCATTAGAAAACAAGAATTAATTTCAAGTAATCACTGATGAGCTACCTAACACTGGTATTCATTTAGTTCCATTCCTTTTATCATTACACAAGTTCAGTGATCTTCTGTTTTATGATTATTTTGTTGATATCAGTGTTTCAACTTATTTCAGGAGTTGCAAATTCAAAGTCTTTCCAGTGTCCAACTAGGTAATGTAATGGTTGTGGCAGGCAGGTGATCTGCAACATTTTGGAGTGGTGGAGGCAGTAGTAATCTCCTCGATTATCTCATTTGCATGTATTCTCTGGCCACCAACTTGGGCTCACTCTTTCTGTACCACAGTTCCAATAATGTATTAACTCTACCCAGAGCTGCAACTCACTGGTCCCACAATTCTTTCACTATCCACCACTCTCTTTTCAAACTAACAGTTTAAATTCCATGATCAGTCAATTTAATCAATCTCATATATACCTTCTTGTTTTCCAAGACCCTTTCCCCCTTTATCTTACTCACTTGTGAAAACCACAACACTGTGTAAATCCAACTCTCCATCTATGCTTGTATTTGTATCCTTCTAGCTGAACCTGACCGAAGGAAACCATATAATGTTCACTGATCTCACTTTAAATTCATTATCATGAACCTCAAATGGATTCTTAATGCTGTCATATAGTCTTATGGCATATTACTGCACCATTCAGTCTCCTGTCTTCCTAGATGACTATTTAACATCTGCTCTTCTCAAGCCTCCAACATCTCCTCCCCTTGTTTCCCGTTTTACTGAGAAAAGATTGAGGCAGTTAGGAGAGAACATCCACTTCATCTATCCACCTACTGGTATCTGTACCCACATACCCTGCCTTCAGGTTTGTTGTTATTGATGGACTGGCAAAGCTCCCATGTAAGACCAGTCACTTCACTAATACACTCGATTCTGACCATGTTTGCCTACTGGAGGATATCACTGAAGCCATTCTCCCATCTCTCTTATGGAAGTTTCTATTTCTACTGAATCATTTCCATCAGCATACACACAGGTCAAGGTCTATGCTTCTTAATTCTACTTCCCCTGACAGCCACTGCCTCCATTTCTTTGTTTCCATTTGCAGCAAAACTACTTCAAAGAAACTGTTGTCTGCACTCACCATCTTAAGCTTTTTTCCACTAATTCTCTGTTAAACTACTTCCATCAGTGACTGAGGGAGTGAAAGTTGCTCAGTTGTGTCTGACTCTTTGCGACCCCATGGACTGTAGCCCACCAGGCTCCTCTGTTCATGGAATTCTCCAGATAAAAATAATGGAGTTGGTAGCCATTCCCTTTTCTAGGGGATCTTCCCGACCCAGGGATCAAACCTGGGTCTCTTGCATCTCCTGCATCTCCTGCATCAGGTGGATTCTTTATGGTCTGAGCCACCAGGAAAGTCCCTTCCATCAGAATTTTACCTTAACCACTCCACCAAAACTGGAGTCTCCAATGACTACAACAATGCTAAATCCAATGGTCAGGTCAATTTTC
This sequence comes from Bison bison bison, assembly GCF_000754665.1. NCBI lineage: Eukaryota > Metazoa > Chordata > Mammalia > Artiodactyla > Bovidae > Bison > Bison bison. The sequence continues at coordinate 10,769 of NW_011483207.1, forward strand.
ACTCCTCTTTTTATAAGATCAGCACATTTAGCACAGTTGACTATCCCTTCTTTTTGATATATGTTCTTTACCTGAGTTTTAAAGAGTCACACTCTCTTGTTTTCCCTTTATTTCATCAGTTATCTTTTCTGAAGTTCCTTTGCTGACTCCTCATATTTCTCCTGATCTCTTAATGTCAGAGGACTCTTAGGGCCTGGTCCTTAGTTTTTTCCATCTTTATTAACACCACTTCCCTCCATGATCTGTTTATGCAGTCTCAGTTTTATATACCATCTGTACACTGGTAACTCCAACATAGATACCTTCCAACCCAGATCTCTCTGCAGAATTTTTTATCCAACAGACTTTTCAGCACCTCTACCTACATTAAAACCAATAGATCCAAAACGGAACTCCTGATCTTCCTCCTGTCTCATCATTGGGTTCCTAGAAAGTGAATCCTGGGGCAAAAAGTGAATATGTATTAGAGAGTGTGTGCTGTGTTCTCAGTCACTCGGTCATGTGCAATTCTTTGTGACCCCAGGGACTATAGCCTGCCAGGCTCCTCCGTCCATGGCATTTCCCAGGCAAGAATAGTGGAGTGGGTTGCCATTTCCTTCTCCAGGGGATCTTC
>NW_011483207.1:14119-14561 GCF_000754665.1 Bison bison bison
TATTTAGGTTGAGAGGTGCTACATGCATATTTTCATTTTTCAGCCCCATTACCCTGACCCTCCCAAAGCCTTCCTCTGACTCCCTGTAAAGGAGAGTATTTTGGCCAGATTTCATATTTACATTCATCTCTTTTACTCTCGGGCTTCCCTGGTGGCACAGCGGTAAAGAATCTGCCTGCCAATGCAGTAGATGAGGGTTCAATCCCTGGGTGGGAAGATCCTCTGGAGAAGGGAATGGCAACCCACTCCAGTTTTCTTAACTAGAAGATACCATGGACAGAGGAGGCTTGAGGGCTATGGTCCAGGAGGTCGCAAAGAGTCAGACTTGACTGAGCGCCTTAGAACACAACATTTTCACTCTCAGGCAAGATCTCTCTCTCTCTGTCTACCTCTATACATGCTCTTCCCTCTCTCTCTCTCTATCCCCTTTTCCCTCCCTCCC
>NW_011483207.1:15099-16516 GCF_000754665.1 Bison bison bison
GTGATTTCCCAGGTAAGAATACTGGAGTGGGTTGCCATACCCTCCTCCAGGGGAATCTTCCCAACTCAGGGATTGAACCCTATGTCTCTGATTTCTCCTGCATTGGCAGATGGATTCTTTACTACTGCGCCACCTGGGGTCTTTCTTGAAGCAACATCATTTTTATAGCTGTCTTACTCTTGAGCTGCTCATCTAAGCATTGCTAGCCCAAGGGCTCAAAGGCCAAGGCATATCATCTCTGTTGGATGTGTTGAGGATATTTAGTGATAGATGTGGAATTAACTTCAGTTTATTAAATCCTTTCCTCTGTATGTACAGAGAGAGAGTGAAAGTGAAGTCGCTCAGTCATGTCCGACTCTTTGTGACCTCGTGGACTGTAGCCTACCAGGCCCATGGGACTCTCCAGGCAAGAATACTGGAGTGGGTTACCATTTACTTCTCTAGGGGATCTTTGTGACCCAGGGATCAAACCCTGGTCTCCCGCATTGGAGGCAGACGCTTTAACCTCTGAGCCATCAGGGAATACACAGAGAGAAGAACCTTTATATTGAGTGTGAAACACAAAATCTTGAAAATCAGTATCTTTCCCTTAATCCTATCAAACATAAAACCCAAATCCCAACAAACCAAATCATTTACTGAAAAAAAGTAAGTTATGGAAACAATGTTTATTACCAAAGTTAAGTGTCTGGTGCCCCTCTGGAACCACTCACCTTCCTTTCCAGAATCCCCTCCTAGGTTCCTATTGCAATGCCTTTTGATTTTCTTTCATTTGGGCCCAGTTTGGCCCACTGGGAAACAGGATGTCATCTTTTCTTTCCCCTTCCCCATTCTACTTGTGAAAGTTATTCCTAAATATGCCATTGTTCAGAAGCCCACGCTCCCATCCTGACCTCCTCTCCTTACTCACTCTCAGGTCCCTAGTCTAAGGTGTACATAGGCAAAAGCCCTCTTGGTTTCCCACCCCTTTGTGATAGAGATCAGTGTCTGTTCTCTCCTCCTGTCTCAAAGGAGGAGGTGGCCTTTCCAAGCCTACCCAAGCCAGTAAATTAACTTTATTTTTCGTATATTTGTGAATATTTATCTTACTTTCCTAACACAGAGGTATATAAAGAAATAAAAGCCCTCTATCCTACTTTCCCTACCCTACTCCATTTTTCTGGGTAAAAAGTTTTCCCAGAGCATTTCTATGCTTATATAAATCCATAATATAAAAGGAATACACAAACACACACGTGTGTATGTCTAATACATATGCACACAGACTAATTTGGTGAGTAATTTTGTTTCATGTAAGGTACCACTGGCCGTCATTTTTTTTTTTTCTTAAACAATGCACTGAACATGTCTCCAATATAGTATGTAGGATCTACTTCATTCTCTTACATATTTCTTGCATGTTCAAGCTTTCTACAGC
>NW_011483207.1:20279-20953 GCF_000754665.1 Bison bison bison
GCCCCCCACCCTGCCGCCATCTCACACCCTCCTAGAGACCCTATACCCTGCCTCAGGACACCTCCCACCACGCCTCACCTCCTGTCAGTGGGAGTGCAAGCCCAAACAAAATCACTTACCACAGCAAAAGAAATGTTTTTGATCTCTATCTCCCTCCCGCCCTCCCTCAGAGAGGGCTCTGAAGAAAAGAAAGTTTCCTACAAACCCGTCAACGTGCTTGCCTTTGGACTGTTCCAATTTTCAAAAACGGCAGGGATGGGAGAGGTGTGTGAGGAAGATTTCTCCCCTCCCCCGGAAATAAGGGGACGTCCTATACTGTTCAAAGTCTTTGAAGTCACGGAGAAACAGGAGTGGTCAGAAAAGACTCATAACCAAGAACATGAAGGGCTTGTAATTGAGTATCAAAATTCTCAACCCCCCACCATAATGGTTTGTCCTGCTCATGAGACCCGCCCCTAGGACTGGCAGAATATTCTACAACCGGAAACAGCTACAACAGGAAACAGCGCCACCCCCTGCCCACTCAAGATTCTGTGAAAAGTGAAAGAAAGTGAAGTTGGTCAGTTGTCTCCAGCTCTTTGCGACCCCATGGACTGTAGCCTACCAGGCTCTTCTGTCCATGGGATGGATCTCCCGGCCAGAGATCGAACCCAGGTCTCCCACATTGTAGACAG
>NW_011483208.1:0-539 GCF_000754665.1 Bison bison bison
GCTCTATACAGTCAACAAAAACAAGACTGGGAGCTGACTGTGGCTCAGATCATGAACCCCTTATTGCCAAGTTCAGACTTAAATTGAAGACAGTAGGGGAAACCACTAGACCATTCAGGTATGACCTAAATCACATCCCTTATGATTACACAGTGGAAGTGAGAAATAGATTTAAGGGCCTAGATCTGATAGATAGAGTGCCTGATGAACTATGGAATGAGGTTCATGACATTGTACAGGAGGCAGGGATCAAGACTGTCCCCATGGAAAAGAAATGCAAAAAAGCAAAATGCTGTCTGGATAGGCCTTACAAATAACTGTGAAAAGAAGAGAAGTGAAAAGCAAAGGAGAAAAGGAAAGATATAAGCATGTGAATACATAGTTCCAAAGAATAGCAAGAAGAGATAAGAAAGCCTTCCTCAGTGATCAATGCAAATAATAGAGGAAAACAACAGAATGGGAAAGACTAGAGATCTCTTCAAGAAAATTAGAGATACCAAGGGAACATTTCATGTAAAGATGGGCTCGATAAAGGACAG
>NW_011483208.1:4796-5634 GCF_000754665.1 Bison bison bison
AACAAAAATGGGAATGACAGCAGATTAGTCATATAAAACAATGTTAGCCAAAGGACACTGGCACCAGATCTTAGAGTGCTGAGAGTACTATAATTGACTCAGAATTCTATACCCAATAAAAACACATATCAAAAACAAGATAACATACTTTCTCAGATGCACAACTACCAGACTGCATCACCACCAACAGACCAATGTAATAAATGTTTTATAAAAGGTCTCAAGTCAGAAGGAATTTAAAAGGAAGGGGAAATCTGGTTATACAGGGGGAAGGAACAGTAGCCCAAATGATCAACATGTAATATATATTAAAAGGTAATTATAATGACTTTCCCAGTGGTCCAGTGGTTAAGGATATGTCTTGCAATGCATGGGATGCTGGTTTGTTTCTTTGCCAGAGAACTCAAATCCCACATGCCACTGAGCAACTAGGCCTGCATGTCTCAAATAGAGTTTACACACTGCAAGAATTGAGCTTGCCCTCCTCAAATAGAGTCCCTACTAAAAGGAAGATCCTGCATGCCACACTAAGACCCAAAACAGCCAAAGAAATGATAAATAAATATATAATTTAATAATTATTAATCATTATCATAATTAATAATGAAAGACTGGAAAGTTAAAGATGCATATCATGGATCATAAAACTACTTAAAAAAGTTACAGTTAATAAAGTGACAAAGTCTATAAAAGGGAATCATATAAACTACTCAGTCATAAAGAAGTCAGGGATAAAAAGAGACATGGGAAGAAATAACATGGGACAAACTGAAGATAAAGAGCAAGATGATAGAATTAAACCCAACTAGAGTTAACCCCTCAGATGTGAACCCAGACT
>NW_011483208.1:9077-10481 GCF_000754665.1 Bison bison bison
CTGCACTCTGGAAGCTGCGGTCTAGTGTGGGCTTCAGGAACTGAAGCAAGAACAAAGCAACATGGTGGGGACAGCTTCAAGATGCTGTAGGAACACTTGGAAGGGAAGCCTAAATCACTCCTCATTTCAGGAGGTTTCTTGAATTAACGACAATCTTCTATTGGTCTCCTTAAAAATAGGCCATAATGCCAAGTTTCATGTAAAAGTGATGCATTTCAAATTCCTTCCAGAGTGTTTTCCCTTTTGATCCAGTGTTTAAGATATGTGTTTGAGACCTGGCTTGGGAAGATTTTAAATGCCCCAGGGCAACTAAACCTGTGGGCCACAACTACTGAGACTGAGTGCCCTAGAGCCTGTGATCTGAATCAAGAGAAACACAGGATTGAAAAGCCAGTGCACTGCAATTACAGAGTAGCCCCAGCTCACTGCAAATAGAGAAGTCCTGAACAGTAATGAAGACCTAGTACAGCCAAATTTTATTATTTTTTTATTATGGGGAAATTAACAATAACACAAGAATTGTGGGAGACTTTAATATCCAACTGACACCTATGGATAGATCAACTAAATACAGAAATAACAAGGAAACACGAACTTTAAATGATACAATAGCCCAATTAGACCTAATTGATATCTATAGGACATTTCACCACAAAACAATGAATTTCACCATTTTTGCAGGTGCACATAGAACCTTCTCCAGAATAGATCACATCCTGGGCCATAAATCTAGCCTTGGCAAATTCAAAATAATTGAAATAATTCCAAGCATCTTTTCTGGCCACAATGAAGTAAGATTAAATGTCAATTACAGGAGAAAAACTATTAAAAATTCCAACATACGGAGGCTGAACAACACGCTGCTGAATAACCAACAATCCACAGAAGAAATAATAAAGGAAATTAAAATATGCATAGAAATGAATAAAAGTGAAAACACAACAACCCCAAAACTATGGGACACTTTAAAAGCAGTGTTAAGGGGAAGGTTCATAGCAATACAGGCTTATCTCAAGAAACAAGAAAAAAGCCAAATAAAAAAAACTAACTCTACACCTAAAGCAACTAGAAAACGAAGAAATGAAGAACCCCAGGGTTAGTAGAAAGAAAGAAAACTTAAAAATTAGGGCATAAATAAATGCAAAAGAAACAAAAGAGACCATAAGAAAAATCAGCAAAGCCAAAAGTTGGTTCTTTGAGAGGATAAATAAAATTGACAAACCATTAGTCAGACTTATAAAGAAACAGAGAAGAATCAAATCAACAATATTAGAAATGAAATTGGAGAGATCACAACAGACAACACAGAAATACAAAGGATCATAAAAGACTACTCTCAGCAGCTATATGCCAATAAAATGGACAACTTGGAAGAAATGGACAAATTCTTCTAAAAATAACTTT
>NW_011483209.1:0-2192 GCF_000754665.1 Bison bison bison
TCAGCTCTGTGCATGAGGTGGCCAAAGTATTGGAGTTTCAGCTTTAGCATCATTCCTTCCAAAGAAATCCCAGGGCTGATCTCCTTCAGAATGGACTAGTTGGATCTCCCTGCCATCCAAGGGAATCACAAGAGTCTTCTCCAACACCACAGTTCAAAAGCATCAATTCTTCAGTGCTCAGCTTTCTTCACAATCCAACTCTCACATCCATACATGACCACAGGAAAAACCACAGCCTTGACTAGACGGACCTTTGTCGGCAAAGTAATGTCTCCGCTTTTGAATAAGCTATCTAGGTTGGACATAACTTTCCTTACAAGGAGTAAGTGTCTTTTAATTTAATGGCTGCAGTCACCATCTGCAGTGATTTTGGAGCCCAGAAAAATAAAGTCTGACACTGTTTCCACTGTTTCCCCATCTATTTCCCATGAAGTGATGGGACCAGATGCCATGATCTTAGTTTTCTGAATGTTGAGCTTTAAGCCAACTTTTTCACTCTCCACTTTCACTTTCATCAAGAGGCTTTTTAGTTCCTCTTCACTTTCTGCCATAAGGGTGGTGTCATCTGCATATCTGAGGTTATTGATATTTCTCCCAGATATCTATATTCAAGCTTGTGTTTCTTCCAGTCCAGCGTTTCTCAGCTTAGCACCCCCCAAATAAAGTCTCTCACTGTGTCCATTGTTTCCCCAGCTATTTGCCATGAAGTGATGGGACCAGGTGCCATGATCTTCATTTTTGAATATTGAGTTTTAAGCCAGCTTTTTCACTCTCCTCTTTCTCCTTCATCAAGAGGCTCTTTAATTCCTCTTTCCTTTCTGCCATCAGGGTGGTGTCATCTGCATATCTGAAGTTATTGATATTTCTCCCAGAAATCTTGATTCCAGCTTGTGCTTCATCCAGCCCGGCATTTCACATGTACTCTGCATATAAGTTAAATAAGCAGGGTGACAGTATGCAGCCTTGATGTACTCCTCTCCCAATTTGGAACCAGTCCATTGTTCCATGTCCAGTTCCGACTGTTGCTTCTTGACCTGCATACAGGTTTCTCAGGAGGCAGGTAAGGTGGTCTGGTATTCCCATCTCTAAGAATTTTCCACAGTTTGTTGTGATATACACAGTCAAAGACTTTATCTTTGAAGTAGTCAATGAAGCAGATGCTTTTCCGGAATTCTTTAGCTTTTTCTATGATCCAGTGGACAGCCCAGGATGGCCCATTCTCTAGGAGGCTTCCTAGACATCAGGACCCAGGCATGGAAAACTACTGTCGCCTCATCCAGTCCTTCCAATTCACAGACGAGGCCCAGTGTGTGGGAGGACCTATCCAGGATGCCTAGTTCCTGCTCTAAGGATTGCATCCTTTATCACAGATTTTTTTTTTTTTTTTTCAAATCTCGGCCCTTTGGTCTCTAGTTATTGTTGACCCTCCAGACTACTCAAGTGGAGTTTAGTTGAAAGGCAGGTGCTTGGCTAATACTCTAGACCCACTGAATCCGAGTCTTCGAGGGGATGGCTCAGAATCTGTGTTTTTAACAAGCACCCCAAGTGACTGGTGTGACTGCAAGGGACTCCCAAGGTGGAGTGAGGTTGGGGCAGGGACGTGGGAGGGAGCGGGTTGACTGTGGCATATCCACCCTGGGAGTGGGCTCTCTGCAACCTAACCCCCGAGCCCCTGAACCTCTGTTCCCCTGGAATGAAACTGCTAGATTGTGGATGCTGGGCTCAGTCTGTCCCTCGGGTGGTGTAGATGAGCCCTTTCCTGTGTAAACAGAGGCTCACCTCTGGCTGTTACCTCTCCCTCCTAAGCTCCCACCCTCTTTAGAAAGAGAAGACCATGGTCCCCAGTGCTTCTCCATCTCTCAGCCACTCTCTGAGGTTGGCAGTTTTTTCTGGGTGGTCAAGAACTTAATATTCATCCCCTGTAAAGGTCACCAAGCAGAGACCCTGGGTTTGGGCCTCAGCTTTAACATGCACCCCTTTGGGGACAAAAGGTAGGGAGCCTTTCTATCCCTCGGCAGCCCAGAGCAAACATCAGAGTGTGGCGATTTCTGACACGTGAAGTTTTTTGGTTTCTTTCAGATCCTTTTTGAAGATGCCTTTGATGTGGCAAGTTTCCTGGACAAAAGTGAAGCTCCAGGCACATCTAGCCCCAGGTGAGGAGGGGTATGAGACTGTGTGTGGGTGTCCCTGTT
>NW_011483209.1:2292-2563 GCF_000754665.1 Bison bison bison
CTGCTAGTAAGACCCACACAGCCAAATAAATAACACTTTTTTTTTTTTTTCGTTAAGAAGCAAAAACATGTAGCTTTCTGCCTTGGGAGTGAGGTGACATTCATGTTCTCATGATCCCAAAGAACATCTCCATTCTTTCTGAGGCCCGTGGCTCCAGCCCAGAGCCCTGGGGGCCTGCAGGCAGATGCTGCTGTTGCTGCTAAGTCGCTTCAGTCGTGTCCGACTCTGTGCGACCCCATAGACGGCAGCCCACCAGGCTCCCCTGTCCCTG
>NW_011483209.1:3744-8780 GCF_000754665.1 Bison bison bison
GAGAGGAAATCTTGCTCCTTGTTCCCCAGGACACAGCTCAGAACACTGAACTAGGACCCATGGGCCAGCCTCCCTGTAGTCTTGCTTCCCCAGCAGCTTACAGACATGATGCTGGAACTGGGGCTGTGCAAATCTTCCACAGAAGGCGCTGGGCAACCTTCTGGAGGGTCCAGCTGCGTGCTTCAAAGTGGTTCTCATTGTAATCCAGATATTTTCAGAGGGTGCAAGCAGAGGTGGAGATTGAGGGCAGGATGAGAAGCGGGCAACAAGAGGATGAGATGGTTGGATGGCATCACCGAATGAATGGACATGCATTTGAGCAAACTCCGTGAGATGGTGAATGACAGCGAAGCCTGGGGTGCTGCAGTCCATGGGGTCCCAAAGAGTCAGATATGACCTAGTGACTGAACAGCAACAACAAAGCAGAGGTAAAAAGTTAGGATTCTAATGGCTGTTTCTTCCTCCTTTCTGCTGATAGTTCCAGGCTGGCTGTCTAAAACTCAAAAAATCCCGAGGACAAGTTTCAGCTGTACATGCAGATCGTCGATTTTTTCAAAGACTTTTGCTGTTTTGACACTCAGGTCAAACAGGTAGGATGGAGCAGGGTGCAGTTAGGCCTTGGCTCGCCTCCCCTCAGATGGTGGGCTCTGGAGGGGAGCACTGGTTGCAGCTCCCTCAGTTCACACCACGGGGGAACGTTCTCCCATGGATAGTTGACTTTAGTCTAGTTCATCTTGTGGAAGGCGGATGTCCAGGGAAGAGGCAGGGGGATGCTCTTCAGGGCACATCCGAGCCTGGGAGCCTCGAGGCAGGAACCAGACCTCAGTGGCCTGGCCCTTGGCAGGCATTCCTACCTGGGTGATTCCTCGATGCCTTTTGAGAGGCTGAACTAGTTCATTTTCTGAGACACTGGGGTAATATTTGCTGTCAGCTTTTGAAGGATATTAATTTCTGCTTCCAAAAAGCTGACTGTGCAGCCCACCGTGACATGCATTGTGGGGGTCTTGGTTAGAAGGTCCATTCCTGGAAGTTTCCACGGAGGGAGGGGGTTATTCATGAGCTGCCAAGGAGACAGCCCCTTTCAGATTCAGAGCCATGGATTTTCCCACTGATTTAGCAAAAATATAGCTGTTTATTTTAAAAGGTACATGATAGTGATGAAAATGTCCAAAAATAATCAGGGCAGCTTTTCAATGTGGCCCTTTTCCTGCTTACCCTTCCCTTTCCTCTGCTGAGACCACTTGGAGCCAAGGCCGTTTCCTGCAGTTTGCTCTCTGCACCCCCCACCAACCCTTGGCCGCCAAACCCTGACCACTGAGTCCCTTGCTCTGGACACAGTGAAGTCAGGTCACTTTACCAAGGCTTTGAGAGCAGATGGATGGGACAGTCTTTGTTTTCCCCACTTCATTACTTACACAGAGCAGGAAAGAAAGAACTGGCAGGACTGGAGCTCATGTAAAGCAGAGGCGCTCCGACTTGACTCACCTTGGGAGCTCATTGGAATGCAGATTCCTGACGTCCCCACACTCAAGATTTCCATTCAGTATTGTGAGATGTGGCCCCGGGAATCTGTGTCTTGAACAAGCTGCCCAAGAGTGTCCTCATGCGGGAGGCCTCAGGCCTTGGTACAGGGTGTGTAAAGAGGGCAACTGCATTCTCTTTCCCGTTCATCCCAGTGCCTGTATTGGTTTCCTAGGACTCATGTAACAAATTACCACAAACTCAGGGGCTTAAAACAACAAAAATTTATTCTCCCAGAAGGCCCAGTTTCAGTGTTGACCCGCCGTGCTCCCCCTGAAAGCTCTAGGGGATAATTTCTCCTGCCTTTTCCCAGCTCCCGGTGCTCCCAGCAGTGCCGGAGATCCCTGCACTTGTAGCTGCATCGCTGCCTCCGTCTTCTGTGATCTCTGTGTCCCTCTCATCTTGTAAGGACACCTATCATTTGGATCGAGGGCACACCCCAAATCCAGGATGACTTCAGCTTACAGCCTTAGATAATCACATCTGCACAGACTCTAGTTTCAAATAGGCTCCAGGTGGGCTTGAACTGGGGGAAATGCTACTCAACACACTTCAGCACCCAGTCCCAGCAGACACCTCTAGCAGCCTAGCGATTTCACAGACCTGCAGCTAGAGAGTCCCTCATCATCGTGTGCAGGGGCTTAGAGATGGTTGGATGGCATCACCGACTCAATGGACATGAGTTTGGGTGAACTCCGGGAGCCGGTGATGGACAGGGAGGCCTGGCGTGCTGTGGTTCATGGGGTCGCAAAGAGTTGGACACGACTGAGCGACGACTGAACTGAACTGACTGAAGGAAGCAGAACGTTTGGAATGACATTCAGGCACTCTGTGACAGACTCCAGTGTGTGGCTCCCTCCTCTGATGTTTAGCCTCGGGGCATCCTCCACATTCCAGCTCCCCCTTTTCTCAACCTTTGCCACCATTCTCACCCTAAACAAGGGGTCTGGTGATTTTCCTTTGACCAGTTCTTCCCTCTCTTGGATACTCTGGCTCTGATGTGCCCACCCGTATCAGGAGGGCACGGCAGATGAGGACCATTCTCTGGAGCTTCATTCTCAGAATCACCCCCAATCTGGCCCCACATCCATGAGATGGTTGGTTGGATTAGGGGTGCTTCCCAAGGCCCAAGGGAATCAACCCCTAACAAGCAGCGCTAACGAACTATAGGGGTGATTTTCTGCTGGGGTGGGGATATGCAGGAATAACACAAACCCAGGAATGTTCCTCTTTAGGGGAAGAGGTAAAGGGGAATCAGGTTAGCTGGTGTCATCGTTAAGGGAATGAGAAACACTTGCTAAATTAACATAATACTGTTTCTTTTCAAAATGGTCCCCAAATAGCTAACCCAGAATGTTCCTTGTTCCTATTGCATTCCCTCCCCCAAAGGCAATGATCATGACCAGTTTCTTATTCAGTCATCCAGAAGTATTCTCCAGCTACTTATATAATCTATCAAATACAAATGGTATTCCCAGGTGGCGCTAGGGGTAAAGACTCTGCCTGCAATGCAGGAGACCCAGGTTTGACCCCTGGGTTGGGAAGATCTCCTGGAGAAGGAAGTAGCAACCCACTCCAATATTCTTGCCTGGAAAATCCCAGGGACAGAGAAGTCTAGCAGGCTACAGTCCATGGGATCACAAAGAGTCAGACACAACTGAGCACACACACATCAGACGCAAATGGTAGCCCACCATACACACTGCTCTGGACCGCGCTCTTTGGAAATCATGTGTCCCACAGAGAAGGAGCCCATTCCTTTTATTGGAAGCAGCTGCAGAGTATTCCATGGGTGGGTGCATTGTGGCATAATTCATCATCCTCTGTTGAGGGCATTTGGATAAAGCTTTAAGATTGCCTCTGTCTCACTCATGGGTTCTTAGAAATCCCCAGGAGAGGAGAGAATCCAGTTCTACTGTATCCAGGAGAAGCTCTTCTGGGGATGGTAGAGTAGGAGTCGAGTGAAATGGAAATGGACTCCCTGCCCCTCATTGCTCGTAACTTCCTGGCTGGAAGCTGGAGGAGAAGATACCGCTGAAGAGATGTGGGGAAGAAGCAGAGGGAGGAGGCATACCTGAGATGGTGGGGCCATTTCCCCGCCTGAGGCCTGGAGCCCTCAGATAAAACTTGAATCCTCTTCTACCAGTGTTTTGCAAGAACCGGACCTTCCTGTCAACGATGAGATGATAATGTTGAGGTGCACGGAGATGTTTGATGATGAAGATCTGTGATGCGGGAGGGCTGGAAGCAGGAGGGGATGGAGGAGGCTGGTGGTCTCTGGCTTTGAGTTCTGGCAGCCCAAGTGGCCCCTGCCTTGGCGTTTTGGAGTGGGCTGCCCCGATGGTTGTAGTTTCTGGTTGTTATAAAGAATTTAAGAATAGTGTGGTTGTGTGTCGGCCTTTCAGGGTTGTTTTGAATGAGGTGCTGGCCTTCTGCAGGGCACACACATGCTCCCGCTGTGCTCCTCTTCACGGGGTACCAGATGCACCCGAGGACCAGGCCGTGAGTCTTTCAAAAGCAGGATGGCCAGGATCTGTCCCATGACACTGGGTACTTGCATCACACCTGCTTCAGGGCATTGTGTTGATGACTTTTACAGAGCTCTGGCATCCACCCCACATCCTGCAAGCTCTAAAAGCCCAGGAGCAATGCTGACCTCAATCTTGTGCTCCAGGACACCAAGGCAGAATCACCTATATCTGCTTCTTCTGACAATAAAGACTCCTGAATGGAGTCCATGTCAGGTCCCACAGCGCTCGCAATGCTTTTTGCTGAGGCTGCTGGGCAGAATGCATCAGTGCCCTTGGGCCTGTGTACTGGGGGTGTCGGTTATTATTACATGTCAGCTTGGCAAGGCCATGGTACCCAGGTACTTGGTCAAACATTTTTATAGATATTTCTCTGAAGGTTTTAGTGTGTGTGTGTGTGTGTGTGTGTGTTTAGAAGATATTAACATTTAAATCAGCAGACTTTGAGTAAAGCAGATTACCCTCCACAGTGTGGGTGGGCCTCATCCAATAAGTTGAAGGACAGAATAGACCACACTTGCTACCCCATGGCCCTGAATTCTCCAGGCCAGAATACTGGAGCCTTTCACCTTGGATCATCCCAACCCAGGGATCGAACCCAGGTCTCCCATATTGCAGGCAGATTCTTTACCAGCTGAGCCACAGAGGAAGTCCAAGAATACTGGAGTGGTTAGTCTATCCCTTCTCCAGCAGAGCTTTCCAACCCAGGAATTGAACCAGGGTCTCCTGCATTTCAGGCAGATTCTTTACCAACTGAGCTCTCAGAGAAGCCCTAACCTCCCTCAGGAAGAGGGAATTCTTCCAGTGACTGCCTTCAGATTCCAGCTGCAATTCATTCCAGCCTGCATGGCCTGCCCTGCAGACTTCAGACTTGCCAGCATCCACAATCACGTGAGACCAATCCTGAAGTCAATCTCTCCATCTGCCTTCCCCATATGTGTGTGTGTGTACATATATATATATATATCTGTAGACATATATGTATAG
>NW_011483209.1:10215-13052 GCF_000754665.1 Bison bison bison
CTCTGGAGAGGCCAGTTCGCAATGCCCTGGTCCTGCCGGCAGCTCCTCCTTCTCCTCCTCCCAGCCCACCCCAAGAATCAGCTCAGCTCAACTCCACCCAACTCAACTCAATGGATGTGAGAGTTGGACCATAAAGAAGGCTTGAGCGCCAAAGAACTGCCGCTTTAGAGCTATAGTGCTGGAGAAGACTCTTGGGAGTCCCTTGGACAGCAAGGAGATCCAACCAGTCCATCCTAAAGGAAATCAACCCTGAATATTCATTAGAAGAACTGATGCTGAGGCTGAAGCTCCAATACTTTGGCCACCTGATGAAAAGAGCTGACTCACTAGAAAAGACCCTGATGCTGGGAAAGATTGAAGGCAGGAGGAGAAGGGACGACAGAGGATGAGATGTGTGGATGGCATCACCTACTCAATGGACATGAGTTTGAGTAAGCTCTGGGAGTTGGTAATGGACAGGGAGTTCTGGCGTGATGCAGTCCATGGAGTCACAAAGAGTCATAGGTAACTCTGAGTGACTAAACAACAACAACAACTCAGCTCATCACCAGGAGTTTCTGAGCTCTAGGGTACGACCTTCTGTGAACCACTGTTCTTTCCTCCTCTTCCAGGGTGGACCTTTCTATGTTTCAGTGTTTCTGGAATGCAGGTGTCTTTTATGTTTGGTGGAGAGAAGAGATGTGGAAAACAGAATATCAGAATAAGCAGGAGTTACTACATACAGAGGTCCTTTCAAGAAACTGTTGGAGGACCAAGAAGGGAGTATGAAAAGCCACCAGTGAGGACAACTCTGCACCCTTCCCCGGACACATCCTCAGCACTGATGGGTTTGCTGTGCTCACCGCCACACTCAGTGCCCTGTAGTGTAAGGGTCTGTGGTTGTGTCTCCCTTTCCTACAAGCCTGTGAGGCTCCAGAAGGCCGGGCATGTCCTGCTGCTCTCTGTACGCTCAGTACAGAGCACCTGGAGCACAGCACACCAGCTATGGCTTTGGTTGGGATATGAATCTATACTGTGTTCTCTCCCTCCCCAGCTAGACTGCAGGCTCTAAGAGAGCTGGGGCTGTGCCTTTTGCGCTTTGCTTCTGGTATGTTTCCCACCTTGTGGTCCTTTTATGGGCTGAACTGTGCTCACCCACCCACCCCCAAAATCATATGTCGAAGGCCTAACTCCTCACGTTCCTCAGAATGTGACTATATTTGTAGACAGGGACTTTAAATCACCCCACCCAGACCCTGGACCCACTCAGGGTATGCTGTGGCCAGCCTCACATGGGAACTGGGGCTAGAGAAGCAACGCGGCTGGCCCTAATGCTGACCGTCTACCCAAACTGCCAGCTTACAGGGCAGAGATGAGCCCTACCAGGGATGGTGTTGTCCAACAGGAATCCCAGAAATCCACCAACAAACATGCCCGTGGTCAGCAGCACCTGGATGACTTGGTCCAGCTGAAGAATCCCTACAGTGGAGGCAAAAGTGACAGGGATTACAAAATGGGCAGAGGATCTTGACAGAGACTTTCCCAAAGAAGATGTCCAGATGACCAACGAGTACATGAAAGGTGTTCAGCATCACTGACAGCAGGGAAATGCAAATCAAAACCACAGTGAGACATTCATCTCACACCTGTGAGGATGGCTTTTCCCAAAAAGAACTGAGAAGTGTTGGCAAGGGTGTGGAAAAATAGAAACCTTATGCATCATTGATGGGCCTGTATATTAGTGCAGCCGTATGGAAAACAGCATGGATGTTCCTTAAGAAATTAAAAATAGAACTACCATTCAGTTCAGTTCAGTCACTCAGTCGTGTCCGACTCTTTGCAACCCCATGAACTGCAGCACACCAGGCCTCCCTGTCCATTCATATGACCCAGCAATTCCACTTCTGGGTATTTATTCAAAGAAAATGAAAACACCAACTCAACAAGACACATGCACAGCCACATTCACAGTAGCATTATTTACAACAGCCAAGATATCGAAACAACCTAAGTGTTCATCAGTGGATGAGCAACTAAAGAAAATGTGTATGTTTACAATGGATATTATCCAGCCATAAGGAAAAGAATGCAATGTCGCTATTTACACAACATGGATAGACCTTGAGGGCACTGTGCTGTGAAATAAATCAGAGAGAGAAAAACAAATAGGTATGATCTCACTTATTGTATGTAGACTCTTAAAAAAATGATAAAAACTCAGAAAAAGAGATCAGATTTGCAGTTACCAGAAGCGGGAAGTGGGAGAAGAAGGAGGTGCTGGAGGAAGGTGATCAAAAGGTACACACTTCCGGTTATGAGATAAGGATGAACAGTGTAATGTACAACATGAAAACTATGGTTAATGCTGCTGTATGTTAACCATACAGTTCTTAACAGAATAAACCCTAAGAGTTCTCACTACAAGGAGAAATGTTTTTCTTTTTTTCCCCCACTTCTTTTTATTGTATCCATGTGAGATGATGGGTGTTAACTAGACTTATTTTGGTAATCATTTCACAATGGATGTACATCAAAACTTTATGCTGTATACCTGGAATCATACAGTGATGTATGCCAGTTGTATCTCAACAAAACTGGAAATAAGTAATGGCGATGTAATGTACAACATGGTGACTATAGTTAATTTAAAAGAAGTGACAGGAATTGCCAGGAACCAAGGGCCCCACCGGCTCTGCTCCTGGAATGGTCACAGTCTAGAGGATGGAGAATCACCTGTGTGGAGCCTCTCTGGGTTCTTGTTCACCCAGTTGGGAATGGCAAGCCCACAGAAGATGGAGAAGCCGAAGATGAAGAGGTTTCTGGATGAGTTCAAGTCCACGTACTGCAAGAGAGAGGCC